>NC_092340.1:330472500-330785833 GCF_046630445.1 Rutidosis leptorrhynchoides | reverse complement strand
AATCTTCCATGCAATAGCTGGCTTATGAGCTTTTAGCACAGAAATGAGTTGTGATTTTTCATTTTCAGTAAGAGAAGACGATATTATTACAGGTAATTCAGATTCACCATGTAAATAAGCATATTCCAAGTGGTTTGGAAGTGGCTTTAACTCTAATGTCGGTGGTTCTTCTATCGATGATTTATATCGATATCTGTCTTCTTCTTTTAGCATTTGAATTTCTTCTGTTGTTGGTTCATATCCATTAGCCATAAGTGTAGCTAACATTTCAGTTTCATCAATTGGTTCAGTTCCTTCTCCTAAAGAACATTCTCCTGCTCCTTGTAATTCTAGAAATTCTTCTAACAATTCTGCATGTGAATCTATAGTTTGAATATAATAACATGTATCATCTGCAGATTGCGGTTGTTGCATGGCTCTATCAATAGAAATGGTAACACTCTCGTCCTCTATACTTAGGGTCAGTTTCTTACCAAACACGTCTATTATTGCTTTAGCTGTGTTTAAGAATGGTCTTCCTAATATGAGAGGAACTCGAGAATCTTCTTCCATCTCTAGAATAACAAAATCTACTAGAAATACTAAAGTACCAACTTTAACTAGCATGTTCTCCATTATCCCTCTAGGATATTTTACTGATCGATCTGCTAGTTGTATACTTATTCGTGTTGGTTTCAATTCTCCAAGGTCTAGTTTAGCGTATAGTGAATACGGCATTAAATTTATACTAGCACCTAAGTCTGCCAATGCTTCTATTGAACTAAGACTACCTAGAAAACATGGAATTGTGAAACTTCCTGGATCTGATAATTTTTCTGGTATCTTATTCAATAGTACTGCAGAGCAATTAGCATTCATAGTAACAGCCGAGAGTTCTTCCATTTTCTTCCTATTTGTGATTAGATCTTTCAAGAATTTAGCATATCTAGGCATTCCTGAAATCACATCAATGAAAGGAAGATTAATATTTATCTGTTTAAACATATCTAAGAATTTGGATTGCTCGGCTTCAAGTCTCTCTTTTCTCATTTTACTCGGGTAAGAAAGTGGTGGTTGGTATGGTTTAACATAAGTTTTAGCCTTAACTTTGTTATCTTCATTAACCTTTTCAACTTCCGGTTCTGTTTCCTTATCTTACTCAGATTGTGGTTCTTGTGGAGTAGGAATACCTTCATCAGAAATTACAGGTATTTCAGGTGGTTTAAGTGTAATACCACTTCTCGTGGTAATGGCTTTAGCCGTTTCATTCCGGGGGTTAGCATTTGTATCACTAGGTAGACTTCCCGATTTTCTTTCACCTATCAACCTTGCTAGGTTGCTCACTTCTTGTTCCAATTTTTGAATAGAAGCTTGTTGATTTCTAAATGCTTGAGCATTTTGTTCATTGGTTTGTTTCTGAGATGTGAAAAACTGCGTTTGAGATTCAACTAGCTTCGACATCATATCTTCTAAATTTGGCTTTTTATCATCGGTTTGTGGTGGTTTATTTTGAAAAATAGGTCTTTGCTGATTGTAAGTATTATTGGATACTTGTTGATTGCTGGGACCTTGTTGGTTGTTGTATGGAACATTTTGGTTATAGTTCTAATTTTGATTGTAGATTGGTCTTGGCGGTTGATAATTATTCTGATAATTATTTCCAGGCCTTTGGTTTATGTATGAAACATTCTCTCTTTGTTCCATTGTTAGTTCAATACTGAGACAATCTTTTGTCAAATGTGGTCCTCCACACTGCTCACAACTAATTCGTATTGAATGAATATTTTTAGTCATCTTTTCCATTCATCTCTCGACAGCATCTATCTTTGCGGAAATGGAATCAAAGTCATGGCTAGAATTGGCTCTAGCTGCTTTAGATGATCTAACAATATCTTTTTCTTGGTGCCACTCATGTGAGTGGGAAGCAGTGTTATCAATAATTTTGTAAGCGTCAGTTGCGGTTTTCTTCATAATGGAACCACCAGCTGCTATATCGATGTCTTTTCTTGTAGTGATGTCGCATCCTTGGTAGAATATTTGTACTATCTGACAAGTGTCTAAACCATGTTGCGGACATCCTCTCAATAACTTTCCAAATCTTGTCCACGCCTCATATAGAGTTTCATTTGGCTTTTGTGTGAACGTCACAATTTCTCCTTGAAGTCTTACGGCTTTAGATGCCGGAAAGAATTGTTTAAGAAAATTTTCAACTAAAACGTCCCATGTATCAATCGCCCCTTCAGTTAATGATTCTAACCAATCTTTGGCTTCTCCCTTTAAAGTCCAGGAAAATAACATGAGATATATCTGTTCATCCTCCACTTCTCTGATTTTGAATAGTGTACATATCCTATTAAAGGTACGAAGATGTTCATTTGGATCTTCCTTCGGCGCACCACTAAATTGGCATTGATTAGTTACCATGTGTAGAATTTGTTCTTTGATTTCATAATCTGGCGCATTAATGTCGGGTTAAGTAATTGCATGACCTTGGCCAGTACGTTTAGCTCGCATTCGGAGTGTGTAGAGGTGTATACAAAATAGTTATATTTTTACAAGGAAATACTATTAAATACAATACAATTTTACACAAGTTATTTATTTATTTATAGAGTGGATATACCTAAACCTTGCTACAACACTTATAGGCAGTGTACCTAATCGTACAGTAGTGTAGTTTTTAGTAAGTCCGGTTCATTCCACAGGGATCTTTAGCCAAGTTTAACGCTATATTTTTAAAACTATATTTGTAAAAGTATAAATATAAATATAAATATAAATATAAGTAGTATTATTATTATAAAAGGGGGTTTTTACCGTTTAATGACCGGTTTGTCGATTTTAAAACTTTAGTCGCAGTTAAAACCTAATGTAAAATATTAAATATATAAAAGACTTAATTTAAAGCGTAAAGTAAATAACGATAATGAAATTGCGAAATAAAAGTGCGATAAATAAATTGCGATAAATAAAAAGTACGATAATTAAAAGTACAATTAAATAAAATGACAGTAAATAAAAGTGTGATAATTAAAAGTGCAATTAAATATGAAATAAAGGAATTATGCTTATTTAAACTTCCATAATCATGATGTTCAACGTGTTGTTTTTAGTTTATTACCATGGGTTAATTGTCCTTTGTCCTGGATTATTCGATATGTCCATACGGATTTGTCCATAATAGTCCATCAGTCATAATCATAAAGTGCGGAAGTCTTCGTCAAATTATTCTTATTCCCGAAGTCAAATATTCCAACTAATTGGGGATTCGAATTGTAACAAGGTCTTTATACTTTGTTTAATGAATACACCAGGTTATCGACTGCGTGTAAACCAAGGTTTTACTACTTTGTTAACAATTACACCAATTACCCTTGAATGTAATCCACCCCTGTTTCGACAAGTCTATTAACTACTAATCCAGTTCCGTGTCCGGTAAAATGAACAATTATTGGTATTTATAGATATCCCGCCCACCGTACCCAGTCAAGCGTATGTGGTTATATATAAATACGTCAAATTATAAGTCTATATATTAAATCAACGAGGTATCATTTAGTTAATATAAAGCCCATTAATAGTCCACAGTCTAATTTCCACAAGTGTCGTTCTTTTATCCAAACCCCAATTATGGTCCAAAGCCCAATTACCCAATTTTAATATTTAGCCCAACATCACGATTACTTCGGCTTAAATAAGCATAATAATAACTTAGCTACGAGACATTAATTTAAAAAGGTTGAACATAACTTACAATGATTAATAATAGCGTAGCGTTACACGGACAGAATTTCGACTTACACCCTTACAACATTCGCTAACATACCCTTATTATTAGAATTTAAAATTAAAATTAAAATTATAACATATATATATATATATATATATATATATATATATATATATATATATATACACACGTTGAGTGAGAGATAGAGAAAAATATATGTTAATTTGAGCCAAAACACGCGAAATTTATAGATGTGGCCTGATACCTACCTGCCATGCGATCGCATGGTTTTATAACTGCCAGGCCATGCAATCGCATGGCCTACTTTTCCAGCTCACATAAGCTTGTTTGCTTCTTGCCGACGGTTTAATAAATAAATATAATATATAAATAATTTTAAGAATTATTTAAATATTATATTATATTCATGTGCATAGTTAACTTGTAATTTTTAGTCCGTTGCGTTGAGCGTTGACTCTGGTCCCGGTTTTGGATTTTCGAACGTCCTTGCGTACAATTTAATATCTTGTACTTTGCGTTTTGCATCTTGTACTCTTGTAATTCTGAGACGTTTCTCATCAATAATTTGAACCTCTTTGATTGTACTTTGTACTTTTGAGCTTTTTGGTCGTTTGCGTCTTCAATTCGTCGAATCTGTCTTTTGTCTTCACCTTTTATTATTTAAACGAATATCACTTGTAAATAGAACAATTGCAACTAAAAGCTTGTCTTTCTTGAGGGATAATGCTATGAAATATATGTTCGTTTTTAGCATTATCAGTATGCATGCCGTCAACATTCGATGTAATGAAAGTTTGTCTTTTAAAAACGAATGCAATGTTTGTAAAATGTATCATATAGAGGTCAAATACCTCGCGATGTAACTAAATGTTATTGTACTTCGTTCTTATAGATTAGGACGGGTCATGACATGTGGTATCAGAGCGGTGGTCTTAGCAAACTAGGTCTTGCATTAGTGTGTCTAACAGATAGTCGTTAAGATGCATTAGTGAGTCTGGACTTCGACCGTGTCTGCATGTCAAAAGTTTTGCTTATCATTCATGTCGAAAATCATCTACTTATTATCCTTAGGAAATTATCTGCTTATCATTCCTAGTCTAGACACATCTTACTGCATTGATTGCATGAATAGTGTATAGATAAAATTCATATCTTAGCGTATCTGTTATTGTTACCTTTGCCTGACAGCTTCCGTAGATTCCTCCGTAACTTATGGGATTTTAGTATGATATATGCATATGTAAATTATGTATTACAGGGTACTAATCTACATCCTATAATCTATTTCTTATCGAAAATCCTTCATTTGATCGTACGATATAGATCCCTCAATCACTTCGAATTCCTCAGATTCCGACAGTTATTCCGACACGGATATTCACCTAAGCTCCGGAAGCAGCGTCACCAGAATGAATCAACCAATCATCCATCCCCAATTCATCAGATGGGTTCGTAGCCTCCTTAATCATTGGAGACAAGAAGAAGGCGATCCTTTCCACCAACCAAATTACCCTCTTGACGATGAACCTGAAGCACTTACCGGCGAACCTGTTCGAGACACCATTTTCTCACTCATTTCCAGAGTATCTCGCCACTATTATATTCTATATAAAATTCTAAACCTTATTCATCCGCTCGTTTTGACCGACAATCATCCCGGAATAATAGAATAAGTCAACGAGCTTCGCGCTCGAGTAATCAATTTGGAAAATATGGTGCAAAACCTACCAGCTTCAGCAACAGCACCGGCAACTCCAGTACCATCAACAACACACGCCTCAACATCTCATTCTATACCTCGAGTATAATCACCGTTCTACGTATCGATCTACATCATTTATCTTCGTTCGACATGGCGATTATGTAATCTCTAATGTTTTAGAGATTATATATTCTTGTTCTAACGGTAAATCAAATGAGTTTAATATCATATTGACTCATTAAATCCATGATTACATATGAGAAAAATATATATGTAAGTATATTTTCATAAAGATTGTAATTAAAAATTCTTTTGTACAAACTGTTAATGGTGAAAATATTTTAACGGGTAGGTAATACCCTAGAAATATTTAGATTTCACATTAATAAGTTACACTGTACATTCTTCGAATCTGATTCAATAGTCATTTACTATCCTACTTACACCCACAGCTATATGAATCCGTTCACCACAGAGTAACCATTTTCATTCAATTTCATAATTGGATTTTGACTTATTAGAATCCAACAAGTGGCACAATGAAGAAAACATTTGGCAAAATAAAATTTGTTAGAAACAAACAAATTAACTATGAGAAATTTTGTTAAGAATCCACGCTAACAAAATCCTAGCTAACTGCTCCTAGCTAACTGTTAATTTCGTATTACCTTTTATTTATCGCAATTTATTTATCGCATTTTATTTATCGCAATTTTAATTCTCGCAATTTAATTTCTGTTATTTATTTTACGCACTTTAAATATCGGGACACGTATACAAAGTTTTGACATATCATGTCGACGCATATATATATATATATATATATATATATATATATATATATATATATATATATATATATATATATATATATATATATATTATTTGGAATAACCATAGACACTCTATATGCAGTAATGACCGAGTTAGCTATACAGGGTTGAGGTTGATTCTATAATAATATATATACTTTGAGTTGTGATCGAGTCTGAGACATGTACACAGGTCACGATACGTATTAATTAATTCAAATATTATATATTAAACTATATATGAATTATTGGACTGTTAACTATGGACTATCGACTGTGGACTAATGACATTGGATAATTAAAATGAATTAAAATATAGATTATAATATATGAAACTAAACATTTCTTCAAGTTTGCCACTTGATTTCATCTTAAACCTCATTTTTATCTTGACAATTACAATCTGCGTTCAAATCTTTCATAATTCTTGAAAACACCTCAATCGAGAGGATGAACCTACCGCACTTCATCTACGAAAAAAAAGATCGATGCATATAGTTATGCATCTGAAAACTCTCGAAAACTAAGTAAACGTTTAACGCGTAGCTGTGCTAATTCCTTAAGCGTTATTATTACCGAAAATAACTTTGCAATCTCTTTCCAAATTAGCCAATCTTGTCACAGCTCCAACAAGTCAACTTCGATTATACGTTCGAAACAACCTTATTATAACCTTGATATATATGTGTGCTTTTTTATTGTAACCGGGGAACCATTTATATTCCACCATATTACTAGCAGATGTACCAGCAACCTCGTCGCTCCTTGGTTTAAATCTCTCCGACAAATCACTATATTTATCTATTGAAGTCTCATCATGTACTCATCCGCATCTTGTAACAAGAATTGCCATACCAATTACCGGAAATCAGCAAATCTGTATTGTGAGTCTCGCAACGTTTCCACAACAATAGTTTTATGTATCCATATAACATTTATCTCTTAGAACTATGATCTTCCATTCTGAAATTTTGAAAAGCACCCAGTCTGCGAATCAATACTCTGAAATTTTGAAAAAGTGGAATGAAGTAGCAGAAACTGTAGACAGCCGTATACGACCTTAACCATCGAAAGTTTGATAATAAAGAATAGTATGTTGGAAAAGCTCAGAAAAGTTGGAACTGAAAAACGGATTGAGCTAACTACGAAGGAGACCAATGACAAATACAAGTGATGTACGAGCGGAGGTGTACGAAATACTGTTATATTTTACTACGAAATACGATGAAATATTACACACATTTTATATAATATATTTACAGATGGGATATACCTAAACTCTGCTACAACACTATAGGCAGTATACCTAATCGTAGAGTAGTATAGTTTTTAGTAATTCCGGTTCGTTCTACAGGGAGCTAGCTGAGTTTAACGATATATTTTTTACAACTATATTTATATAAAATATATATAATTATATATAGTAATATTATTATAAAAGGGGATTTTTACCGTTTAATGACCGGTTTGTCGATTTTATATTTTAAGCGTAAAAATAAATGACGATAATTAAAATGCGTAAATTAAATAACAATATTTAAAATGACAATAAATAAATGACAGTAAATAAAAGTACGATGAGATATAAAATAACACAATTATGCTTATTTAAACTTCCGTAATCATGATGTTTGACGTTTTGATTTTAATTTATTACTCTGGGTTAATTGTCCTTTGTCCTGGATTGTTTGCTACGTCTATCTGATTTTTGTCCATAATAGTCCATCGGTCATAATTATAAAGTGCGAGTGTCCTCGTCAAATTACCCTTATACCCGAAGTCAAATATTCCAACTAATTAAGGATTTAAACTGTGATGCATTTATCACTTCTGTCAACAATTACACCAGTTATCACTGTATGTAATCCACCCCTATTTTGATTAGATATGAATATTAATTTACCCACTTGATCAGTTTGAATAATCAATTACCCAACCCGAATAATTAATTAAATGATTATAATAGATTCCGTATGAATGTCACAAAATAGGACAACAATAATCATTATTAATTATTAAGTTAATTAACTTGAAGATAGGTTCGACAGACTCCAATGAGTTGCCACTCGATTAGACAATACCCCCCATCTATTAATAGTAAATAGTCCAATTTCCACAAGTGTCGGTCTTTTGCCCAAACCTTAATTATGGTACAAAATCCAATAACCCCGCCTTAATATTTAGCCCAACATCATGATTAATTCAGCTCAAATAAGCATAATAATAACTTAGTTACGAGACATTAATTTAAAAAGGAAGAACATAGCTTACAGTGGTATTTAATCGCGTAGCGTTACACGGACAGAACTTCGACTTTAGAACCCGTAAAATAACCTTTACATTACTTAAACTAATCTAATATAAAACTAAACTAATATATATATATATATATATATATATATATATATATATATATATATATATATATATATATATATATATATATATATATATATATATATATATATATATACTATCTAACAGAGGGAGTAATATATTTTTTATGTAAATATTATGGCCGAATTCGTTGGTATTTATAGATGTGGCCAGGATTTTAAGCCCATGCAATCGCATGGAAAAATGGCTTCCAGGACATGCGATCGCATGGCCACCTGGATCCAGCCCACATGCCTTGTTTTCTAGCTTGTCGACGTTATTTAATATAATATATATAATATATAATATATATATAATTTATATAACTATTTAAATATTATATTATATTCTTGTACATAGTTGACTTGTAATTTTTGGTCCGTTGAGTCGGGCGTTGATAGTTGGCTCAGGTCCCGGTTCCGGATTTTCGAACGTCCTTTCGTACGATTTAATATCTTTTACTTTGCGTTTTACAACTCGTACTCTTGTTATTTTTAGACGTTTCTTATCAATAAATTGAACCACTTGGATTGTATCTTGTACATTTTAGCTTTTTGGACGTTTGCGTCTTCAAATCTTCGTTTTCGCCTTTTGTCTTCGCACTTATTTAATATAAACGATTACAACTTAAAATAGAACAATTACAACTAAATACTTTACATATTGGAAGGATATTGATACTAAATATATGTTTATTTATAGCATTATCAAATATCCCCACACTTGAACGTTGCTTGTCCTCAAGCAATACATAACTTGAAATAAAATCACACTTCACTCGAATCACTTTTTTATTCTAACACTTTATACATTAGTGATTTTGGTACGGCAGTATGAATAATGATAGTAACGATGTGGTTTACAGTCCCACATGACTATAAAAATTTAGATCTTTTAAGGAAATTGGATCTTTATGAAAACATTTGATCTTTTTGAAAATTCATTCTAGCTTTTACCCTAGATAAGTTTTCCGGAATAACCCTTCACCGGTGTTTGCAAAATGTTTTTGTGGGTTTGGTGAGTTTCAGATTTGAAATTTTAGCTCAAAACTTATGGTTTTGTGTCACCCACTTGCTAACCTTGTATTGGAAAAGCAACACGTCCAGTATACTTGCTCTGTATATTACCTTTTGGTAAACTACCGTCCAGCTGCAAAGGAAAGCGTTGAACAAGCAACTGTTAAGGCAATGTCCCGTGACATGCTTTTGTTCATGGTCTAAAACATGTCGGATGCAATTACTATCCTTTGTAGGAGAAATAGTAAAGATCACCCTATAATTTTTTGGTCTGGCACAAGGTCCTGTTTTCGACCATGCTATGCAACCACCGTTCTTATGGTTGACACCCGATTTGGTTCAGGTGACCTAATAAATTCCAGGTGAATTCCTAGGATTTTACGTTCAATGGTAATGAACGCATTGAAAATAGGTTTTCAGAAAATAAATCGGTTTGTAACTTTGATCAAAATATTTTCTCGTTCAAGCTCGAGTTTAGATATCATCGAATTCTATGAGTTTGTAATTCTCAATCTTTAGGGTCAATCTCAAGGATTGAGTAATATCAGGCTTAGAATCTAATTTTTAATCTTTTAGGAGATTATCCTTTCTGGGGGTCTGATTCATTAGTCTTATCAAGCTAATTTGCACGGCTCCCTCCCCATTTTACGAGACAGATCTTCTCATGGTTAGGATAAGTCTTACCACATGGCGACCCTGTTTGATGCTGAGGTCTGTGGATTTCCAGCTGATTTTCGAGAAAACTTTTCAAGGTTTTTCGTAGACTCTACAACTGGTGTGGACGACAACTTCCTGACCTAAATCAAGAAGCGCATTTCTTTTTCGGAAGACTTTACTTTCTTTTAATGATGGAATTGATTCATCGTGTAGATCCATCTTTTCTTTTATGTTTATTATAATATTACGGGTAAAACATTTAATTTAGTCCAAAACAAAAGCACCTGTAATAAACTTTACAGAAACATGTGATAGATATTTTTAATTGAATAACTTGGTACATTCTCCCCACACTTGACTTTTATTTTATTTTTTTCTTTGCCTTTTTATTTTCCTCTATTCCATTTTAAATGAATTCTAACATTTTGGGTTGTTTCTCAATTTATGTCCTTTACGAGGTAACAATAATTTCGGTGTTAACACCTAGTTTTATCTTTCATAAATATGTATAAACATGATTTTGAATTCATTTAGTTGAAATTTTTTCAAATTTTCACAAAATTTGACAAATAAACCAAGTGTAAACCCGAGAGAATTTATAACCCTTCCCCACACTTGAGATCATGCAATGCCCTCATTTGCATGAAATCAGACTATAATTATAAATTTATGAGGGTGATTAGTGTAGAAAAGTGATTAAAAATACCCATTTTGTAATTACTAAGCTCGTCGAATGATAGATGGTGTGCCTCATCGTTCATTCCTTTTGTTGTTTTATCACACATGTTTTTCTTCAAAAACGGTTGCTTTTCTGAACTATTTGTTAATTTTTCAAAATGCGTATTTTACCTTAACTTATCATGTATGTTCCTTAACGATTTATGCACTAACCCGAACCCCTAATTTAACGTTAAGTGGGGTTAGACTTCCCCATTCTTAGCTGACGACATGTGAAGTTGGTAGAATAAGTTCCACGAATTAAAATAGTGAGCCAGTTATTTACATCTCGGGTGGTATAAAATATATCAATGGGTTTAAAGTTTAGACCCACCCGATCGTCACTACTTAATTCTTTTTTAAGTGTAACTTTTAGTAAATGGATATGTCTCTTTTCTGGTTCTTGGTCAAATGGATCGATATACACCGACATACATATTTCTATAGGATGGACAATTTCTAACATTTTCTTTTGTTCATTCTCGGGATCAAAGTTTTCACCTCTATTACCCAATTGGGTGAAATTCGAGGTGTCAATATCTATTACAGCTTGTAGTTCATCTTTGGTAGATGACTCGTCTATTGAGAATATTGGGTTGGAAGGTTGTGAAATGGAGAATTTCGGGATCGAAGCAAATTCTTCTTCATTAATGGTACTTATCGGTCCCACCATTTTGGTCTCGGGGGTAAAATTTTCAATGTTATCGTTTTCCCAAGAGTACCAATTTGTCACCCTTACTTCTTCTTCATCCATTGATGGATCGATGATTTCGTCGGTAGAGGCTAATGTGTCGATATGTTGTGAAATTGGTAAAGCTGAATAAAAAGTATCATCGGGATAATTGGTGATTTCGAAGCTCTCGAATTCATCAAAATTTGATGATATGAGATTTTCTTGCACAATACTCCTCAGATCAACATGTGTGTAATCTGATAGAGTTTCAGCTTGCCGATTTACAAACTCTCTCATTTGTTCATTTTGAGCATCGAGTTCTTCGAGCTTGATTTTCATATTGTCTAAAAGATTTTCAGACACATAATTTTCCTCATCTTCTGGTTGTTGAGTTTGGAAATATTCTTGGGAATAATCCCAATTTGAATTGTATTCTTCATAATCGTTCTATTCAGATTCTGTGGGTGCGTAATTTTCCATAAGAACGTAATAAAAACATTCCCATGTTGAGTGATAATCTCCACAGATTTCACAACCAGTTATTGTTTCGTCATTCGTGATCCAAGACTGACCGAATGAATTTTCATCAACACTCGTTTGAGAGTATTGATTTAATTTATTTCGCATGTCAGAAAGAGTTTCTAACATATCTTCAAAATTTTCCATAATACATTTTTACCAAATTGTAGCTACAATGTGGTGCATTTACTAATTATCCTATTAGTTATAAAACTAAAAATTATATAAGTTATCAAATTAATAGATTTTTCTGCTTTTCCCACGTTTCGAATAGCCAATAGATGCACCAGGTAGCCAGGACCCTTTAAATCGGAAGCCCACAACTCGCCACTAACAAATCCAACTATTACTACGAACCAGAAAATTTTGGATGTCTATCAATTTAACCGCTTAAAATAATTTTTTCGTTTTGAAATTTTAGAGAAGAAATAGAAAATTCTATGTCCTAAAAACTAGAGCGTCGAGAAATAAGAAAGAAAAAGAGCGCGTCGAAAAACGTCAAAAAATAAAAGGTCGAAAAATAAGCGTCGAAAAATAAAAGTCTAAAAACTAAATATTAAAAGTTACGTCTAAAGGTATTAAAGCTTAAAGGAATTCTATATCCAAAACGGCAATAACTTAATTAGTACTAAAATTTATAAACGTCGTCGCAAAATTCTAAAGCGCCTAAATCTTAATTCTAAAGAAAAAGCACTTAAGGAATTTTACGACAAAGCCTAAAAATCTAGAAATATAAAATAACTATGGCGAAATACTAAGTTTAAAACTAATTACGAACGATAAATATACAAATTACTAATAAACGATTAAAAGATACAAATATTAAAAAGAAATATTTTAAAAAGATAAAATTTAAGATTTTATATAAAATATTATTTTTATATTATTCTATATAATTAATACAAATAAATAAACTTGAATTTACAAATAATAATAAAACTATATATTTAATTAAAACAATAATTTGATTAAATAATATTAATTATAATTAAACCCAACGCGTATTAAATGTCCGAGGTAACTGACCCTGTCACACTCACTCAGGAGGTCGCATGAGTTTTAGGCTACTGGATCATACGATCGCATGGCCTGCTGGTCCAGGTCAGTTTTGGGCTTTTAACAGGCTCGGCCCAATTTAAATTTTAATAATTAATATTTATTTGATTTTAATTTTACAAAATATATATTTAAAATATTTATATAAAATATAATAAACTTATATTTTAAAATCTTAAAAATAAAAGTATTTTTTAGTTTTATAAATAAAGTTCTTAAAACTATATATATAAAAATCTTTTATTCTTTTTTTTATATTTTTATATTTTTTAACACTTAAAACAAAATATTTTTACGAAATAAGAAATAATTTATTTTTACAAAAATATGGTTTTAATATAGCGTTTTTCACCGAGTCCCCGGTAGTGGCGCCAAAAACTTGATGTGCGAGCGGAGGTGTACGAAATACTGTTATATTTTACTACGAAATACGACGAAATATTAAACAAGTTTTATATAATTTATTTACAGATGGGATATACCTAAACTCTGCTACAACACTATAGGCAGTGTACCTAATCGTAGAGTAGTATAGTTTTTAGTAAGTCCGGTTCGTTCCACAGGGAGCTAGCTGAGTTTAACGCTATATTTTTTTACAACTATATTTATATAAAATATATATAATTATATATAGTAATATTATTATAAAATGGGGTTTTTACCGTTTAATGACCGGTTTGTCGATTTTATATTTTAAGCGTAAAGATAAATGACGATAATTAAAATGCGTAAATTAAATAACAATATTTAAAATGACAATAAATAAATGACAGTAAATAAAAGTACGATGAGATATAAAATAACACAATTATGCTTATTTAAACTTCCGTAATCATGATGTTTGACGTTTTGATTTTAATTTATTACTCTGGGTTAATTGTCCTTTGTCCTGGATTGTTTGATATGTCTATCTGGTTTTTGTCCATAATAGTCCATCGGTCATAATTATAAAGTGCGAGTGTCCTTGTCAAATTACCCTTATACCCGAAGTCAAATATTCCAACTAATTAAGGATTTAAACTGTGACGCAGTTATCACTTCTGTCAACAATTACACCAGTTATCACTGTATGTAATCCACCCCTATTTTGATTAGATATGAATATTAATTTACCCACTTGATCAGTTTGAATAATCAATTACCCAACCCGAATAATTAATTAAATGATTATAATAGATTCCGTATGAATGTCACTAAATAGGACAACCATAATCATTATTAATTATTAAGTTAATTAACTTGAAGATAGGTTCGACAGACTCCAATGAGTTGCCACTCGATTAGACAATACCCCCCATCTATTAATAGTCAATAGTCCAATTTCCACAAGTGTCGGTCTTTTGCCCAAACCTTAATTATGGTACAAAATCCAATAACCCCGCCTTAATATTTAGCCCAACATCACGATTACTTCAGCTCAAATAAGCATAATAATAACTTAGTTACGAGACATTAATTTAAAAAGGAAGAACATAGCTTACAGTGGTATTTAATTGCGTAGCGTTACACAGACAAAACTTCGACTTTAGAACCCGTAAAATAACCTTTACATTACTCAAACTAATCTAATATAAAACTAAACTAATATATATATATATATATATATATATATATATATATATATATATATATATATATACTATCTTACAGAGGGAGTAATATATTTTTGGTGTAATTATTCTGGCCGAATTCGTTGGTATTTATAGATGTTGCCAGGATTTTCAGCCCATGCGATCGCACAGAAAAATGGCTTCCAGGCCATGCGATCGCATGGCCACTGGATCCAGCCCACATGCCTTGTTTTCTAGCTTGTCGACGTTATTTAATATAATATATATTAAATATATAAATAATTTATATAATTATTTAAATATTATATTATATTCTTGTGCATAGTTTACTTGTACTTTTTGGTCCGTTGAGTCTGGCGTTGATAGTTGGCTCAGGTCCCGGTTCCGGATTTTCGAACGTCCTTTCGTACGATTTAATATCTTTTACTTTGCGTTTCACAACTTGTACTCTTGTCATTTTTAGACGTTTCTTATCAATAAATTGAACCACTTGGATTATATCTTGTACATTTTAGCTTTTTGGACGTTTGCGTCTTCAAATCTTCGTTTTCGCCTTTTGTCTTCGCACTTATTTAATATAAACGATTACAACTTAAAATATAACAATTACAACTAAATACTTTACATATTAGAAGGATATTGATACTAAATATATGTTTATTTATATCACTATCAACAAGGACCATACCCTATATTCAAAGAATCCAGGTAATTCTGGATCCGTTGAAATCTTTAGAGAATATCTTGCTCCGAAGTCATGTTAGAATCTTGCAGAAAAATTTTCCTTCATTAACCATCGAACTTAGAAATTCCAAAATATCATCATAAATATCTTCGATATTTCTGAAGATATTTTCATAAATATTCTCGTCTGAAATTATTTATCTTTTCGTGCTATCTATACTACATCATAAAGGAAACTACTTTAGTTTCTAAATTTCTTTAAAATTCGAGTTTTAAATACAAATGTTATTGAAGTAGTGTTGGGAACTGAAGCATGAGTTAATATAATATAATGACACTTGATCAACGTGATTATATTACAGTAAGTCATGCTGAGTTTCTAATGGAACGTGATGATTCACAGATCATAACGTTATCATGTGCCATATTACACGACTCTTGTATTCTATTTAACCTCAAAAATATTAAGAAAATATTTTCTTGATGATTCGGTATTTTCCGGATATTCTGGTAATTTGACAAATCAAATCGTGCGATTTCGTTCTTTCTTGTTTAGAACATTAAGTTCATTCGAAACTCCATACTTATGAATTCTGGACCGTTACTCGCTTTACTATAGGTCGAGAAGAGAACAAAAAGGCAAAGAGCTCCAAAATATAAGAGAAAATATAAAGCCCAATAACAACACGGAGGTTACAAACCATGGATATTAACATGAATAGCAATATAAAGACATGGTAGAATTAAGAATAGTATCACCCCAAAGTAATAGTAGAAGTAAACAGATTTTTCTGGTATAAGATTGAAAAGAAGGATGACAGAAATGATAATTAGAAAAATATCAAGGATTAGAAATGAATTAAGCATTTTCACAATCTTTTGGATGTATGAACTAAGAAAGAAAGTATAGGAATGGTGAAAATAATGGAACGGAAGAGTTTAATTTATAACAGAAATATCAGACAGAGTAATCGAGGCAGATCACCGTATTTAATTATAGAGATCTTTTAGATTTCGAAGATTTTCTTTAATTCCTTAAATTCCGAAAATCTACCGTGCCTACGTCAAAAGTTAAATCTCTATCTCAATCATTTGTGACAGCTTCACTCGAACGCTCCACATAATCGAATCATTTTATCTATATCTATTAATAATAATAAAACTCTATTTATCAACTCATTTTCGTCAAGAAAACATTTTTATTGTTAGCCATGACGACCTCGATCAAATTTCGGGACGAAATTTCTTTAACGGGTAGGTACTTTGACGACCCGAAAATTTTCGTCCAAATTTAAACTTAATCTTTATATATTTCTGACATGATAAGCAAAGTCTATAATGTTGAGTCTCGAAAACTTTGAAACTATGTTCATGGATCCAATTACCCTTTGACTGTTCTCGGCGATTCATGAACAATTGTGTATAAATAAATATGTATAAATATAAACATATGTGTATATATAGTATTCTGAATTAATAATGTACACTGAATCAATCGTAATTAAAAATGTAAAATAATAAATACAATAATTAAGCCATTATATAATAACTTATATATATATATATATATATATATATATATATATATATATATATATATATATATATATATATATACATACATATATATGTATTACATAATTACTAAATATTACATGAATTGCTAGACTGTAATATTAATGTATTTAATTACAATCTAAAAATATAAATGTTATATTATTTACTTTCATTATTAATATTAGTATTAGTATATTATTATTTAAATTTAAATATATAGAATTGATACATCTAAGTTATTATATCATTATAATTAGTAGTATTAGTAGTATTATGAGTAATATTATTATTACCATTTTTATAGTTAATATCATTATTATTATCCGGTAATATTATAATTATCATCAATATAATTATTATTAGTATTATTATTATTTATTATTATTAATATATTTATTATTATATTTATTAATACTAATTATATAAAATATAAAATCAAAAGGGTTCGTACCAGTTGTTACATGTTACAATCAGAAATGTAAACGATTTTGTATGGGTCTATTTGTAAACTGTTTTGAGTCAGATTCCAACCCATAATTTAAGGAAAATTGTTATTAATCACTATCATACTTTATTTATTTTACATTATATTTGATTTTCTGTCAAGATCCTATCTCTAATCTGTTAGACGTCCAATTCAGTCGCTGTAATACAATTGTGTTTTTTTAATAGCTACAAGATTTATACAATCACTCAATATATTTAGTTCACTGCAATTTCATTTATTAAAATAGAAAATATAAAAAAAAATCCGCGTCCTGCTCTGCTATTGCTTCTACTTTCAAATACCTCGACAATGAATCAAACATCAAAATATGGAATTACAGTCTAGTTAGGAATCTTCTAATGAATATTTCTGCAAAGTTGTATCCCTTAATTACTTATATCGAGTAAGAATTTTTGAGTCAAACGGTTAGTTCAAAAAGTCAAACGTTTTTGTTCATAGCTAAATTCGTAATCAATTTAATGTTTTAAGTTAAATTGACCATCCAGAAAGTTTACATGAAGGATTTTGAACTTTTTTTATGAAGAAAGTGTGGTCTATAACAGTCTTAAAATCAAAATCAAGGTTTGAGATTTTCAAGTGTTCTTCAGTTAATATTTAAATTTGCTTTTCTGTTAATTCGAGTTATTCTTCAAAATATAAAAGTGTAGTTGTATTAGTAATTTATTAGTCGAACTTTCTTCAAAATCTCAACTTCTAATACCTCATATCGATTATGAATTCGAGAGTCAAAGTTTCTGAGCAAGAAGTCAAACGAATCGTTTTTGGTAAAATTGGAGTTTGTTTTAAATTTTCTGAATCAGTTAAAGGTTTATAAAGTTTCTATAAAAGAATTATGATGGATTTCATGTTACAATTACAGGCTAAAAGTATCCAAATTTTAAAATCAGGATTTGAGTTCATACGTGTGTTCATCGTGTCTGTTACAATTTAATATTTTTTTCTGTTATGAAGTTTAATACAATCACAACGTGGTTGTTTCTGTTATTTATTAAAGGTCCTAAAACGAACAATTTATTCCTGGATTCGATCATATCCCTGGTTGTTCTGTATCAGTGAAGAAGAAGGAGAAATTATAGCACGAAAACACTAGTTAAGTAAATATGGTTTGGGTTTTCAATCAGAAATTAGGAATAGCGGAGTGGTGTGGTTTGTCGTTGGGTGTTCGAGAGGTCACGGGTTCGAGTCTCCAATGGGACATTTTTTTTAGAAAACTCTTCAAGGGTATACACTCTTATTTTTCATTATTATTATTATTGTTAATATTATTAATATTATTATTGTTATCAGGATTATTATTATTATTATTATTATTATTATTATTATTATTATTATTATTATTATTATTATTATTATTATTATTGTTGTTGTTGTTGTTGTTGTTGTTGTTGTTAATGTTACAAGTACTATTATTATTATTGTTATCGTTAACATTATTATTATTATTAAGATTAATATTACCATTATTATTATTAATATTAATTGATATTAGTATTGTAATTATTATTAAAATTATTATCATTAGTATTATTGTTAGTAGTAAAACTATTATAATAACTATTATTAGTATCATTAATATCAATGTTAATATTATTATTATTATTAATACATGTATCATTAGAATTATTATTATTTTTATTATTATTTTTATTATTACTATCATTATTATTATTATTATTTTTACCAGTAATATTATTTCTATCATTATTATTATTACTATTATCATTATTATTATTAAAAGTAACATTATTATTAAAGTTATAATTATTATTAAAATCAGCACTTTTATTAAAATTATCATTTTTACTATCATTATTATTAAAAACAACATTATTATTAAAATTATCATTTTTATTATTATTAGAATTATTATTATCATTATTATTATTATTATTATTTATATACATTTAATAGATATAACATAACTATATTAATATTTTTATAATAAATACTAATTAATGCTCTAAAGTATATGAAATAAATAAAGTTAATTAAGTTATTAATAAAACATATAATTTACTAATATAACAATTAATAATGATATATAAACTTGTTCGAGTTCCATTATATGTGTTAATATATATAGTATTGATATAGGTTCGTGAATCCGAGGCCAACCTTACATTTGTTCAATATCGTCATATGTATTTTTACTACAAAATACAGTATGGTGAGTTTCATTTGCTTCCTTTTTAAATGCTTTTGCAATATATATTTTTGGGGCTGAGAATACATGCGCTTTTATAAATGTTTTACGAAATAGACACTAGTAATCGAAACTACATTATATGGTTGAATGATCGAAGCCGAATATGCCCCTTTTACTTGTTAGCCTAAGAATTAGTAAACCAGTCTACTAATTGACGCGAATCCTAAAGATAGATCTATTGGGCCTAACAAACCCCATCCGTTGTAGCGGATGCTTTAGTACTTCGATGTTGTTTTATCGTGTCCGATGGATGTCCCGGAATGATAGGGGATATTCTTATATGCATCTTGTTAATGTCGGTTACCCGGTGTTCAATCCATATGAATGATTTTTGTCTCTATGCATAGGACGTATATTTATGAGAACTGGAAATGAAATTCTTGTGGTCTATTAAAATGATGGAAATGATTATTTATGTTAAACTAATGAACTCACCAACCTTTTGGTTGACACTTTAAAGCATGTTTATTCTCAGGTATGAAAGAAATCTTTCGCTGTGCATTTGCTCATTTTAGAGATATTACTTGGAGTCATTCATGACATATTTCGAAAGACGTTGCATTCGAGTCGTTGAGTTCATCAAGATTATTATTAAGTCAATTATAGTTGGATATATTATGAAATGGTATGCATGCCGTCAACATTCGATGTAATGAAAGTTTGTCTTTTAAAAACGAATGCAATGTTTGTAAAATGTATCATATAGAGGTCAAGTACCTCGCGATGTAACCAAATGTTATTGTATTCGTTCTTATGGATTAGGACGGGTCATGACATTAACACCAACAGAACCCATGCATATACTTATACATGCATGCATTCTCAATATATATATATATATATATATATATATATATATATATATATATATATATATATATATATATATATATATATATATATATATACATACATCCACACATCAACTAACACTTTATTTCGTTTCATCACATGAACGAACGAGTTATAAGCGTACTGACGGTTAAATATGTACCTTAAATCACGTGTGGGAAAAACGGGATGTTACAACTCTCCCCCACTTGAATCGGAGCGCGTCCTAGCGATCCAAGCCGCATGACAAGCCAGAAGATACACTAATACAAACTCTTCGGGTTCCCATGTAAACTCGGACCCTTTACTACGACTCCATTGAACCTTGAAAGTTCTCACCTCCTTATTTCTCAACCTCTTTACCTTTTCGTCGAGTATAGCAATCGGCTTCTCAACATACTCTAACGTGTTGTTTAGTTCGATCTCGTCTAAAGGCACCCATGAAGAATCATCCGCAAGACACTTACGGAGATGGGAAACATGAAATGTATTATGGATCCCCGCAAGCTCTTCGGGTAACTCCAAATGATACGCGACTTCACCAACACGAGCTAAAATCTTAAAAGGACCGATAAACCGAGGAGCTAACTTTCCTCGTTTTCAAAACAGAATAACACCTTTCCATGGTGAAACTTTAAGCATCACCATTTCGCCTTCTTGGAATTCAATCGGTCGCCTTCGTTTGTCGGCATACGACTTTTGTCTATCTTGAGCCTTTTTCAAATGCGCCCGAATCATCTCAATTTTGCTATTCGTCTATAAAACCAAATCGGTACTCCCGATTTCTCTTTGTCCCACTTCACCCCAACATATAAGGGTTCGACACCGATGCCCATAAAGCATCTCATACAGTGGCATTCCAATACTAGCATGATAGCTATTGTTGTACGAGAATTCCACCAAAGGTAAGTGCTCATCCCAACTACCACCGAAATCGATAATACAGGCTCGTAACATATCCTCCAATGTTTGAATCGTACGTTCGGTTTGACCGTCCGTTTGAGGATGGTACGCTGTGCTCAATTTTAATTGTGTACCCATATCTTCATGAAACTTTTCCCAAAACCGAGATGTAAAACGAGTATCTCGATCCGAAATAATAGATATAGGAACTCCATGCCTTGATATCACTTCCTTGATAAACAACTTAGCCAAAGTCTCCGACGACATCGCTTCCCGAATGGGTAGAAACAAAGCACTTTTCGTCAGTCGATCAACTATCACCCAAATCGAATCAAATTGGGTTCTCGTCGTCTTTGGTAACTTTGTAATGAAATCCATGGTAATGTGCTCACATTTCCATTTTGAGATTTCTAGCCGTTGTAACATACCATACGGCTTTTGGTGTTCGGCTTTAACTTGCAAACACATGACGCATTGTTCAACACACTTAACAACATCACGTTTCATGCCCAGCCACCAATACCCCTTCCTTAAATCAAGATACATTTTCATCGCGCCCGGATGAATGGAATACCTTGACTTATGTGCTTCATTGAGTAGCACTCGTCGATTATCTCCCATCTTAGGCACCCATACTCTTCCTTGAAAGGACAGCAAACCATGCGGGCCTAAAGTAATTGACTCTGTTTGCCCTACGATTCGTTCCTCATGCTTGTTGTTAACAAAAGCTTCAATTTGAATCTCACTAAGCTTTACAAGAAAATCGTTAGTAATAATCATGCGTAATGATCCTACTCGTATTGCCGGATGTTGACTCTTTCGACTCAACGCATCCGCGACCACATTCGCCTTGCCCGGATGATAAAGTATCTCACAATCGTAGTCTTTCACCACATCCATCCACCTACGTTGACGATAATTCAAATCCCGTTGATCAAAAAGATGTTTCAAACTCTTATGATCCGAATAAATCGTACTCTTGACACCATACAAGTAGTGACGTCAAATTTTAACGCATGAACCACCCCCGCCAATTCAAGATCATGGGTCGGGTATCTAGTCTCGTGTTCCTTCAATTGTCGAGAGGCATAAGCGATGACTTTACCTCTTTGCATTAGAACACACCCGAGCCCATTTAAAGAAGCATCACAATAAACCGTCATGTCTTCTATACCTTCCGGCAACACTAACACCGGAGCTTGACACAACTTCTCTTTTAACAATTGGAAAGCGATCTCTTGCTCATTTTCCCAATTAAATCTAGCGTTCTTCCTCGTCAATTTCGTCAATGGAGAAGCAATCTTAGAAAAGTCTTGGATAAACTGACGATAATAACCGGCCAATCCGAGAAAGCTTCGGATTTCCATAGGTGTAGTCGGTTGTCCCCAAGTCTTCACCATCTCTATCTTCCCCGGATATACTTGAATACCGTCCTTGTTCACAATATGACCAAGGAATTGAACTTCCCTTAGCCAAAATTCACATTTGGAAAGTTTAGCATACAACTTCTCCTTCCGCAACGTCTTCAACACACCACGCAGATGATGTTCATGTTCCTTCATACTCTTCAAATAGGCAAGTATGTCGTCAATGAACACAATTACCGACTTGTCCAACATAAGTTGGCACACTCGATTCATAAGATCCATGAATGTCGCTGGTGCATTCGTAATACCAAAAGGCATAACTACAAATTCAAACTGCCCATAACGCGTTCGAAAGACCGTTTTCTCAATATCTTCCTCACGGACCCGCATTTGGTGATAGCCGGACCGTAGGTCAATCTTAGAGAAATACGTTGCACCTTGGAGTTGGTCAAACAAATCGTCAATCAGAGGCAATGGATAACGATTCTTTATCGCCACTTTATTCAATTCCCGATAATCGATGCACATCCGCATACTACCATCCTTCTTCTTCACGAATAAAACCGGAGCTCCCCATGGAGAAGCACTCGGTCAGATAAAACCTTTCTCAAGTAACTCTTGGGTTTGATTCAACAACTCTTGCATTTCAGTCGGAGCTAAACGATAAGGAGTTTTAGCAATGTGGGTAGCCCCCGGAACCAACTCAATGCGAAATTCAACTTGTCTTTCCCCCGGAACACCCGGTAATTTATCCGGAAAGACATCTTCGAATTCACTTACCACTGAAATTTTGCGAATGGATGGTGGCTCTTCACGAGTATCAACTACATGAGCAAGAAAAGCCATACCACCACTAGTAAGAAAACGATGTGCCCGTGCAATAGTGCATAGTGGCACAAGTCTTCTCCATCTCTCGCCATGAATAATTAACTCTCCCCCACATGGGGTCTTCACACGGATAGACTTTTCATGGCAAGCAATATCAGCTCTATAATGATCGAGCCAATCCATGCCAATGACAATATCAAATTCACCCAACGTCATCGGGATAAGATCAATTTTAAACGTTTCGGAACCAAACACAATATCACAATCATTACAAACGTCAACCCCTAGCACCGTCTTACCATCCGCTATTTCAACTTCTATCGGATGACTTAACTTAGCTAGCGGTTTATCAAGCTTAGACACAAAACGCGGAGACACAAACGATAAATTTGCACCGCTATCAAATAGAATCCTTGCCGGATTAGAGTTAACCATGAAAGTACCTGAGACAACTTCATTGGATTGCTTGGCCTCATCATGGGTCATTAAGTAATTTCGTCCCCTCGCCGTCCCCGCCGCCTTTTCTAGCTTCTTAACTTGATCATTCCTCAAATCGGGACATTCCGTCCTTCGGTGACCCTCTTTATTACAATTGAAACAAACGATTTTGTTGGAAGATGAGTTCGTACAATCAAGGGCCAAGTGCCCTTGTCGCCCACAATTGTAGCACGTGGGTCCAAAACTCTTAGAAGCCCCCTTTTTCACACTACTGATGCTCTCGGTCACACTCCTACTCTTCTTGTTCGAGTGGCTAGTAGCTTCAAATTTTCGTTTGCCAAAGGTAAAGTCACTCTTTCTCGGAGCAAGCAACTCAAAACCCTTAGCGATATCAAACAACTCATCAAAAGTTTTTGTCGAATTTCTACTAATCCTCTCTTGATAGTTATCATTCAAGGTTCGGTAGAAATCTTCTTTCAACATATGGTCATTCCCGACATACTCCGGGCAAAATTGGGTCTTTGATAAGAAAGTGCACTTGAGAGCGTTCAAATCTGATGTTATGCGAGGTGTATACGAAATAGCTTTTATTTTTACTACGAAATACGACGAAATATAATACAAGTTTTAATTAATTTATTTACAGATGGGATATACCTAAACATTGCTACAACACTATAGGCAGTGTACCTAATCGTAGAGTAGTATAGTTTTTAGTAAGTCCGGTTCGTTCCACAGGGAGCGGGCTTATTGCACACTATATTTTTAAACAACTATATTTGTACAAAATATATATAATTATATATAATAATATATAAAAGGGGGTTTTACCGTTTAATGACCGGTTTGTCGATTTTATATTTTAAGCGAAGCGTAAAGTAAATGACGATATTTAACTAACAATATAAAATAAATAACAATAATTAAAATGACAATAAATAAAAGTACGAGGAAATATGAAATAAAATATATTATGCTTATTTAAGCTTCCGTAACCATGATGTTTGACGTTTTGATTATTTATTACCCTGGGTTAATTGTCCTTTTTCCTGGATTATTTGATAAGTCCATCTGGTTTTTGTCCATAACAGTCCATCAGTCATAAATATAAAGTGCGAGTATCCTCGTCAAATTATCCTTATACCCGAAGTCAAGTATTCCAACTAATTGGGGACTTAAACTGTAACAAGGTTTTAATACTTTGTTTAATAATTACATCAGGATATTAACTGCGTGTAATCCAAGGTTTTAATACTTTGTTATCAATTATGCCAAGTGTCCTTGTACATAATTTCACCCCTGTTTTAATAATTCTAGTGACTATTAGTCCATTCCCGTGTCTGGTTAAATGAACGATTATTCGTACATATAAATACCCCGCCCATCGTGTCCGATCGAGTGTATGTGGTTATTTATAGGTACGTCCAATTGTAAATCTTTATATTAAAATTAACAAACTATCATTTAGTTAAACAAATATAAAGCCCATTAATAGCCCATAGTCTAATTTCCACAAGTGTCGTTCTTTTGTCCAAACCCCAATTATGGTACAAAACCCAATTACCCCGTCTTTAATATTTAGTCCAACATCATGATTACTTTGGCTCAAATAAGCATAATAATAACTTAAGTACGAGACATTAATTTAAAAGGGAGAACATAACTTACATTGAGTATTTATCGCGTAGTGTTACACGGACAGAATTTCGACTTCAAAAACCCGTAAAATAACCTTTACATAACCCAAACTAACTAATATAAAACTATCCTATACTATATATATATATATATATTATATATTTATTTATTTATTATTTATTTATTACAGAGTATTATTATTATTATTTTTTATCGAACGAATGCATGGCCTTTTATAGGCGTTTTGATTTCTGACAGCTCCGCGAGTCGTGAAGTTTTTGGCCTTCAAACTCCGCGAGTCGTGGAGTTTGAAAATCCAGCTCAGGATCCTTTGTCTCATAGCTTGTCGACATGATTATATATATATTTATAATATATAAATAATTTATATAATTATTTATATATTATATTTTATTCTTATGCATAGTTGACTAATAATTTTTGGTCCATTGCGTCGGGCGTTGATAGTTGACTCATGTCCCGGTTCCGGATTTTCGAACGTCCTTGCGTACAATTTAATATCTTGTACTTTGCGTTTTGTAACTTGTACTCTTGTCATTTTTAGACGTTTTTCATCAATAAATTGAACCTTTTGAATTGTATCTTGAACATTTGAGCTTTTTGGACGTTTGTGTCTTCAAATCTTCGTTTTTGCCTTTTATCTTCGCACTTATTTATTTAAACAATTACAATGAAAATATAATACAATTACATATGAAAACCTATTATTTAGGAGGGATATTGCTATGAAATATATGTTCCTTTTTAGCCTTATCAAACATCCCCACACTTGAGCGTTGCTTGTCCTCAAGCAATACAGAACTTGAAATAAAAACATAATGAATCACTTTTTTATTCATCACACTTTGTACATCAGTGATTTTGATATGGTGGTATAAACAATGATAGTAACGATAGAACCATGGTTAAAGGTGGGTATGTCATCCACAGTTGCCTCGGGTTTAGGTCAACGACACTTGCAATCAAATAGCCGATTTACTTTAGGTTTCCAAAGCAAAGTGCACATTTGAAAGGCGGTTACAGTCCCACATGACTATGAAAATGTAGATCCTTAAGAAAATTGGATCTTTATGAAAACATTTGATCTTTTGAAAATTTAAGCTAGATTTTACCCTAGACAAGTTTTCCAGAATAACCCTTCACCGGTGTTTGCAAAATATTTTTGTGGGTTTTGTGGGTTTCAGATTTAAAATTTTAGCTCAAAACTTGCGGTTTTGTGTCACCCACTTGCTAACCTTGTATTTAGGAAAGCACACATCCAGTATACTTGCTCCGTATATTACCTTTCGGTAAACTACCGTCCGGTTGTAAAGGAAAGCGTTGAACAAGCAACTGTTAAGGCAATGTCCCCTGACATGCTTTTAATTATGGTCAAAAACGTGTCGGATGCAGTTACTATCCTTTGTAGGAGCAATAGTAAAGATCACCCTATACTTTTTCGGTCTGGCACAAGGTCCTGTCTTCGACCATGCTATGCAACCACCGTTCTTACGATTGACACCCGATTTGGTTCAGGTGACCTAATGAATTCCAGGTGAATTCCTAGGATTTTACGTTCAATGGTAATGAACGCATTGAAAATGGGTTTTCAGAAAATAAATTGGTTTTAATTTGATCAAAATATTTTCTCGTTCAAGCTCGAGTTTAGATATCATCAAATTCCATGAGTTTGTAATTCTCAATCTTTAAAGTCAATCTCAAGGATTGAGTAATATCAGTCTTAAAAGCTGATTTTTAATCTTTAAAAGGAGATTATCCTTTCTGGGGGTCTGATTCATTAGTCTTATCAAGCTAATTTGCACGGCGTCCTCCCCATTTTACGAGACAGATATTCTCATGGGTAGGATAAGTCAAACCACTTGGTGACCCTGTTTGATGCTGAGGTCCGTGGATTTCCTGCTGATTTTAGTGATGACTTTTCTAGATTTTTCGTCAACCTACAGCTGGTCTGGACGATAAATTCCTGACCTAAATCAAGAAGCGCGTTTATTTTTTGGAAGACTTTACTTCCTTTTAATGATGGAATTGATTCAACGTGTAGATCCATCTTTTCTTTTCTTTCATCGGGTAAAATAGTTAATTTAGTCCAAAACAAAAGCACCTGCAATAACTTTACTGAAACATGTGCTAGATAGTTTTTAATTGAATAACTAGGTACATTCTCCCCACACTTAGTTTCTTTCTTTGCCTTTTTATTCTCCTTTATTCCATTTTAAATGAATTCAAGCGTTTTAGGGTGTTTCTCAATTTATGTCCTTTCCGAGGTAACGATAATTTCGGTATTAACACCTAGTTTTCACCGTTCATAAATATGTATAAACATGATTTTGAATTCATTTAGTTGAAAAATTTTAAAATTTAAGCCAAGTATAAACCCGAGAGAATTTATAACCCTTCCCCACACTTGAGATCATGAAATGCCCTCATTTGCATGAAATCAGACTCTAATTATAAATTCATGAGGGTGATTAGTGTAGAAAAGTGATTGAAAATACCCAGTTTGTAATTACAAAGCTCGTCGAATGATAGATGGCGCGCCTCATTGTTTATTCCTTCTTGTTTTATCACACATATTTTTCTTCAAAAACGGTTGCTTTTCTGAATTGTTTGCTAATCTTTAAAAATGCGTCTTTTACCCTAATCATGCATTTTTATTAATGAGTTATGCACTAACTCGAACCCCTAATTTAACGTTAAGTGGGGTTAGACTTCCCCATACTTAGCTGACGACATGTGAAGTCGGTAGAATAAGTTCCACGAATTAGAATAGTGAGCCAGTTATTTACATCTCGGGTGGTGTATAATATATCAATGGGTTTAAATTTTAAACTCTCCCGATCGTCACTACTTAATTCTTTTTTAAGTGTAGCTTTTAGTAAATGGATATGTCTCTTTTCTGGTTCTTGGTCAAATGGATCGATATACATCGACATACATATTTCTATAGGGTGGATAATTCCTAACATTTCCTTCCGTTCATTCTCGGGATCAAAGGTTTCACCTCTATTACCCAATTGGGTGAAATTCGAGGTGTCATTATCTATTAAAGCTCGTAGTTCATCTTCGGTAGATGACTCGTCTATTGAGAATATTGGGTTGGAAGGTTGTGGAATGGTGAATTTCGGGATTGGAGTAGATTCTTCTTCATTAACGGTACTTATTGGTCTCACCATTTTGGTCTCGGGGGTAAAATTTTCAACGTTATCGTTTTCCCAAGAGTACCAATTTGTCACCCTTACTTCTTCTTTATCCATTGATGGATCGATGATTTCGTCGGTAGAGGCTAATGTGTCAATATGTTGTGAAATTGGTAAGACTGAATAAAAAGTATCATCGGGATAGTTGGTAATTTCGGAGCTCTCGAATTCATCAAAATTCGATGATATGAGATTTTCTTGCACAATACTCCTCAGATAAACAGGTGTGTAGTCTGATAGAGTTTCAGCTTGCCGGTTTACAAACTCTCTCATTTGTTCATTTTGAGCATTGAGTTCTTCGAGTTTGATTTTCATATTGTCTAATAAATTTTCAGACACGTAATTTTCCTCGTCTACTGGTTGTTGAGTTTGGATATATTCTTGGGAATAATCCCAATTTGAATTGTATTCTTCATAATCATTCCATTCAGGTTCCGTGGGTGCGTAATTTTTCATAGGAACGTAATAATAACATTCCCATATTGAGTGATAATCTCCACAGATTTCACAACCAGTTATTGTTTCGTCATTCGTGATCCAAGATTGACTGAACGAATTGTCATCAACACTCGTTTGAGAGTATTGATTTAATTGATTTTGGATATCAAAAAGGGTTTCCATAGCCTTGTTTTCAAAATTTTCTATTTTATTGCGATAGCCAAATTTTAGCTACAATGTGGTGCATTTACTGATTATCCTATTAGTTATAAAAATAGAAAAACTTATATAAGTTGTCCAATTAATAGACTTTTCTGTTTTTGCCCACGTTTCGAATAGCCAAAAGATGCAGCAGGGGGCCAGAACCCTTTAAATCGGAAGCTCACAACTCAGCCACTAACAAATCCAACTATTACTACGAAGCAAAAAATTGTCAACGTCCATTAATTTAACCACTTGAATAATTTTTCTTTCCGTTTGAGATATTAGATAAGAAATAGAGAAAATTTCTAAGTCCTAAAAACTAAAGCGTCGAGAAATAAGAAAGAAAAAGAATGCGCGTCGAAAAATGTCGAAAAATAAAAATAAGAAAATAGCACGTCGTAACTTAAAAGTCTAAAAATTATATCTAAAAAGTTACGCCTAAAGGTATTAAAGCTTAAAGGAATTCTATATCCAAAACGGCAATAACTTAATTAGGCACTAAAATCTAAAAACGGCGTCGCAAAATTCTAAAGAGCCTAAATCTTAGTCTAAAGAAAAAGCACTTAAGGGATTTTACGGCAAAGCCTAAAAATCTAGAAAATAAAAATAAGCTACGGCAAAACTAAATTAAAATTAACTACGAACGATAAAAATAAAAATATTACGATTACACTAAATAAAAGGATACAAAGTATAAAAATAAATAGTGATAAAATTACTTATTTTTATAAAAATATTATTTTTATATTTATTTTATAAAAGTATTAATTTTTATATATAATAAAACTAATTATAATTAATTAAAACTAATTAATTAAAACTAAAACTAAATAATAAATTAATTAAACTAATTTAGGGTTTTAAAAATAATAATAATTAATATAATCCGTAATTAATGCGATGTAGGGTTCCTGGGTGCGCCTGTCAAGGTGGCTCCGCGAGTTGCGGTGCCACGTAGCAGAAAATCTCCGCAAGTCGCGGAGTTTGCAAGACGTTTTTTTTTTTTTAATTTTATATTGTTTTCTAAAATGATATATAAATATATTTATACAAAAATAAATTAAAAATATAGCGTTTCGCCGATTCCCCGGCAGCGGCGCCAAAAACTTGATGTTATGCGAGGTGTATACGAAATAACTTTTATTTTTACTACGAAATATGACGAAATATAATACAAGTTTTAATTAATTTATTTACAGATGGGATATACCTAAACATTGCTACAACACTATAGGCAGTGTACCTAATCGTAGAGTAGTATAGTTTTTAGTAAGTCCGGTTCGTTCCACAGGGAGCGGGCTTATTGCACACTATATTTTTAAACAACTATATTTGTACAAAATATATATAATTATATATAATAATATATAAAAGGGGGTTTTACCGTTTAATGACCGGTTTGTCGATTTTATATTTTAAGCGAAGCGTAAAGTAAATGACGATATTTAACTAACAATATAAAATAAATAACAATAATTAAAATGACAATAAATAAAAGTACGAGGAAATATGAAATAAAATATATTATGCTTATTTAAGCTTCCGTAACCATGATGTTTGACGTTTTGATTATTTATTACCCTGGGTTAATTGTCCTTTGTCCTGGATTATTTGATAAGTCCATCTGGTTTTTTGTCCATAACAGTCCATCAGTCATAAATATAAAGTGCGAGTATCCTCGTCAAATTATCCTTATACCCGAAGTCAAATATTCCAACTAATTGGGGACTTAAACTGTAACAAGGTTTTAATACTTTGTTTAATAATTACATCAGGATATCAACTGCGTGTAATCCAAGGTTTTAATACTTTGTTATCAATTATGCCAAGTGTCCTTGTACATAATTTCACCCCTGTTTTAATAATTCTAGTGACTATTAGTCCATTCCCGTGTCTGGTTAAATGAACGATTATTCGTACATATAAATACCCCACCCATCGTGTCCGATCGAGTGTATGTGGTTATTTATAGGTACGTCCAATTGTAAATCTTTATATTAAAATTAACAAACTATCATTTAGTTAAACAAATATAAAGCCCATTAATAGCCCATAGTCTAATTTCCACAAGTGTCGTTCTTTTGTCCAAACCCCAATTATGGTACAAAACCCAATTACCCCGTCTTTAATATTTAGTCCAACATCATGATTACTTTGGCTCAAATAAGCATAATAATAACTTAAGTACGAGACATTAATTTAAAAAGGAGAACATAACTTACATTGAGTATTTATCGCGTAGTGTTACACGGACAGAATTTCGACTTCAAAAACCCGTAAAATAACCTTTACATAACCCAAACTAACTAATATAAAACTATCCTATACTATATATATATATTATATATTTATTTATTTATTACAAAGTATTATTATTATTATTTTTTTATCGAACGAATGCATGGCCTTTTATAGGCGTTTTGATTTCTGACAGCTCCACGAGTCGTGAAGTTTTTGGCCTTCAAACTCCGCGAGTCGTGGAGTTTGAAAATCCAGCTCAGGATCCTTTGTCTCATAGCTTGTCGACATGATTATATATATATTTATAATATATAAATAATTTATATAATTATTTATATATTATATTTTATTCTTATGCATAGTTGACTCATAATTTTTGGTCCATTGCGTCGGGCGTTGATAGTTGACTCATGTCCCGGTTCCGGATTTTCGAACGTCCTTGCGTACAATTTAATATCTTGTACTTTGCGTTTTGTAACTTGTACTCTTGTCATTTTTAGACGTTTTTCATCAATAAATTGAACCTTTTGAATTGTATCTTGAACATTTGAGCTTTTTGGACGTTTGTGTCTTCAAAACTTCGTTTTCGCCTTTTGTCTTCGCACTTATTTATTTAAACAATTACAATGAAAATATAATACAATTACATATGAAAACATATTATTTAGGAGGGATATTGCTATGAAATATATGTTCCTTTTTAGCCTTATCAAAATCCATTGACCCTTGCCTCAAAGTACGCAACTCGTCCTTAAGCCTCGAAAGATCGGCCGAAGTTCGGTACTCCCTGAAAAATTCCGCCTTAAACTCGTCCCACGTCAAACTCATACTTTGTTCTTCGCCATAAAGTCGGATTTTTACATCCCACCACAACTTAGCATCACCCATCATCATGCTACTACCAAACCTCGTCTTTTTATCGAGAGGGCACTCACTAGTACGAAAAGCCCCCTCCATGTCGGAGATCCAACGAGCACTCTTGAGTGGGTCTCGTTCACCCTCAAAGGTAGGAGGTTGAGCATCTTTGAAGTTTTTATAGTAGAAGTCTCGCCTTCCGACGTTATCTTCTTGAAGAACAATCTTAACTTATTCCTTGACTAGATTGACTACTTGTTCGTCGAATCTAAGAACGTCTTCTTAACGTCCTCTAAAAAGGCCGCGTGACGCCTTTGCATAATGGCCTCAACCTTGGCCGTAAACTCAACATCCTCACTCGTACCCCTTCATTGTTCTTGGGTCCGTTTCTCGTCTTCATACTATAAAACGAAAATAGGTTAAATAATGAAACGAAAGGACATAACATAAATTTCATATACACCTCACCGCCCCATTTCGCTCAACAATCGTCGTACATCGATTGTTCGACACGATTTGAACTCATAACAATGGTAGCTATTCATTGTTATGCGAGCACGTCGCATTAACTCACTAGTACAACGTCTATCTTGCTTGATAATTGCAAAACCCAACAAAAAACAATTAGCGCATAGTTAGCTCACCTAAACCTAGGCACTAACCAATCCCCGGTCCGACCCGTCTCCTACAAGTCCCACATAAAGCGCATACACAATAAAGTCTAAGTCTAGGTACCTATCTCAAGTCGCCTAAATCCTTTAGACCATGCTCCGATACTACTTGAAACAGCCCAACCCGTATTCAACCGGATAATTTTTTTATTAGTATAAACCAATAACGCGCCATTCAATAAACAGAAGATGTAAACCATTACATAATCCCATTTAAACTTACAACGTTTTTAATGTTTACAAAAGGCACGAAGGCCATTAATCAATTGTAATACAAGTTCGACCCATAGACGATAGTTTTAAACCAAACGACACTCGAGCATGGTTTGGGGCTAAACTACCCAAAACTAGATCAACTTCCAAAAGCTTCATCCAAAGCATTCCCTATCAAAACAAAGCGAGAGGCCCCTAATCCAAACGAACACCCTTACCCTTGTCCACGCCGGAACCTAAAACAGTAAACAACGAGAGGGTAAGCAAAACGCTTAGTGAATGCAATAATTATACACATACATATATAATATACCTACTTGCAAACACATACTCACATACCGCATACATGCTAGCAATACAATTAGCATACCATCGCAAGTACAAGCTAAAAGTCTCCAATACCGTAACTTGTACAATCGATAGCATATAAATCGACATAATACAATACACTACAAATACAACACACAACCATGGTTAACCATACTCACGTCATGGTGTTACCGGCTCTTTGGTTCACACCATACGCATCGGTTATGATGCTACCGGATCTTTGGTTCACATCACAACCCGAGTCATACTCGCTATAAGTGCTACCGGCTCTTTGGTTCACACTATAATAACTCGTGTCGTAGTGCTACCGGCTCTTTGGTTCACACTACAACACAAGTACTACGATGCTACCGGCTCTTTGGTTCACATCATAGCACAATCGCACATACTATTGCACTACCAGCTCTTTGGTTCATACCATAGCATACAAATAAATACATTATATACATACACATATAATTATTCCACTCACCTTATCGCCTTTAGTGAACTAGGAATCAAGCTCGCAACCTTCAATGATATGCACCTATCACATTATGCATTTAATTAACATACAACTCTAGTGGACTAACCACCAACACTTTTCCCTTAAACATTTAATGCCCTAAAAGCATTAAATGATTCACATCCACCAAAACTGCCCATTAATGGCTATGACTCGTCATAAATCACTAAAAGCTAGTGATTAGGGTCTACTAACACCAACTAACACAATTTATGGGTATTTCATACCCATCTCACCCAACTAGGTCAACAATCACCCATTTGACCCATTAAATACTTAGACTTACAATTTTAGCCAAACTTTACCCATTAACAATTCTTTCATCATTTTACAAGTGTGTTAGTGACTAGCAACTCAATTTAACACTTACCAATCCCAATTACGTGACCAAACCCTAGATTAACACCATTTGAGTTTCCTTTCATCAAATTAACCCCAATTCACCCATTAAATCCCCAAATGGGCCTTACAAGTCTCAAATGACCCCTAGCCATAAATTAACTAAAACTCAAAACACAGAGTTAAGACTTACCAACACTATCCACTAGTAGCTAAGAACAAGGAGAATAACTTTACTTCTTGCTCCAAGGATTGATTCACAATTCTTCACTCTCAAATCTCACTTTGAAATCAAATGGGTTTTATATTTTGAGAGGAAATAGAGAAAGAAAAGAGAAAAGAAATGAATAAAGATGAATAAGTGGTGGAGATTAAATGTCCCAATCAGATCTACACGCAAAAGGACGAAATTACCCTTGGACCACTTATTTTAAAAACCGAAACAGGAACCAGCTCGCCCAGTTTGTCGTGGTGCGACTCCCAAATGCCGCGGCGTGGCGATACACTGATTTCTCGAACTGTTTAGCAAGCCTCCTGAATCTGATTCACGTTATTCGTCGCGGCGCGCCCAGGAAACTCGCTGCGCGGCAATGGCCTGCACTTGACCATTTCGACTACGTTAAACTAATTATCGATTTATACGACTAGTACACCTCGTTCACGCTTCCTATATATGTCTAAACTTCGTCTTTAAACCTCACATGACTTAACACCAACAGAACCCATGCATATACTTATACATGCATGCATTCTCAATATATATATATATATATATATATATATATATATATATATATATATATATATATATATATATACACACATCCACACATTGACTAACACTTTATTTCATTTCATCATGTGAACGAACGAGTTATAAGCGTACTGACGGTTAAATATGTACCTTAAATCACGTGTGGGAAAAACGGGATGTTACAGCATGATACTTTATCGCTGGAAATTCAGCACTGTATCCGGTTATCACCTTGGCTTGGTACAAGTAGCTTCTCTATTGGGGATAAATTTGAGTGATATGAGTTTTTCCTACCCATTGTATAGAGAGCTTCATGTGACTTGTTTAACAAATAGTTCATAATTTTATGTGATTAGCTTTTCAATAGCATATGTCCAGTTGAACAAATATCCTTTTAATTTTGTTTTAGTTATAGTCTCGGGTTGTATCTGTTGGGCTCCTTGAGCCTTTTTGTAATATTTCCTTTTAATAACAAAATTTTCCTGAACTTTAAAAAAAAATACAACCAACACAAATTTATCCATGTATATGCCCAGAAAGGAGTTGAACCCCCAACTTCTTTAGTTGAAAGGCTCATCGAATACTGCCAGAGTATGTGATGACCAAACGGATGCACCATTAAGTGATGTTGGGGGTGGCGTTAGGTCGCGCCCTTGTATTGGTAATACTTGTGAGGATTTTTGTTTTAAGGTGTGGGGATAATATACAAAGCCGCAAAGTTTGATTGGTGAAGGAACATCACCCGTTGGTGGCCTTAAGGAGGTTGTAGTGAATAAAAATAAGAAGAAAAGCAAGAAGAAACAAACATACGGTTACTAGAGATGCATTTTGTAAGTAACTATAGGGGGGTGAATAGTTACTTAATACGTTTTTAACACTTTTTCGATTGATCACCAAATTCGATTAACTTTGATCAACAATTCAACTCAAACTTGATGTGTGTAGTGTATATGTTCAAAATGATAAATGAAGTAATGTAAAGAACATAGACACAAGGATTTATAGTGATTCGGGTGGATGTTAACTAATCCACCTTAATCCACTCCCCGATTACACTAATCGGGATTTGTTGCTTCACTAAGCACTTTTCTCCAGACCCGGTGGAAATCCGATTTACAAGTCTTCAACTTCTTTGGTAGACAACAAACCAAATCTTTCTATTCCTTTGAAAGATCAACTCCAACCTAGATCAACTTGTCTTCACCTTGGACAAGTATTAATCTCCAAATAAGATTAATCAACTTCCTAAGTCCCTTTAAGGAAGTAGATCACTAAGCTAGCCTATGCTTCTACTAATTGAAGTTACAAGACTTATACACTTTGTAATGATGATCCTAAGACAATACTAGGACATACATTACACTAAGTAAACTCACAAGATTAATGATTTTGATTAGTAAGTTTACAATAACCAAATTCTATATCTATAAGATCATAGAATCTTCTTTTGCTTGATCACATTTGAGTAGTAGTTAGAGCCCTTGTGATCTCTGGAAATAAGCCTTTTAAATATGCAAGAGGGTCAGCTTCAAATGCTCTTTAAAGTTTGCCTTTTATAGTGGGATTCAAAAAGTAGCCGTTGATACACGGTTGCCATCACGGTCGACCGTGGTTCTACCGTCCATGCTCCAATTCAAATTTAGTATCCGTTGTATAGCCGTTTGACTCAAATTTGAACATCATATTTTGACACCTTTACTCCTTCTAGCACCTGCAAAAGAAACCAAATATCATATGCAAGTACTATATGCATTAAGTGTGTGAGATTTAGTTTTCTTGTGTGAAAGTGACTTAACATTCCAAAAATGGTAAACCCAACATTTTTGGAGGAGTGTCTTGATTGATATTTAGGGAAATCTCAGTTTGGTCAAGACTTAGTTAGTACATTAATACCTTTGGTTCAATTCTAAAGACTAGTCACTATGTCATTAACTTCCTAGTTTCATTTAATCACAAGTCATGTTCCATTTGAGTTTAGGTAGTGATTAATTGAATGATGTCTTTTCAAGATGATCATTAAGTATGTAGAGACATCAAAGTTAAGTCATACTTGAATAAGTAATCACCCTTAGTTTCTTAGACTAGGCCAAGTAGACAATTGACTATAATTTCATTGTGAACCATTTTACACTTAATCTATTAGAGTAGGTTAGTTACTTGAATCCTAACAAGTAAGCACATAGCAAACATATTAATAAAGTTGACAAATTTATGAGTATTAAGCATATTGGAAAGTAGCAAGTAATACTCACACATAGCAAGAGATAGTTATTCTAGGATCAATCATATAGATATTTGCACAACTTATAATTCAAGCTTTTAACAAGTTTAATTGCAATATAACATATTGCTTGATTAATGTGTAAGCACACATTAATGTCCAACACATGCACAAGGGAAGAGCAATCTCTAGTTGGGACTTGGTGACCATCCTAAATGTATCTAAGTGTATTTTAGGATTACAAGTCATTACTAGTTATACTTGAGAGCATTGTTCCTCATTTAGCCTTAATTAATCACTAAATCAATTTTTAATAACAATTATTGTTCTAGTGACATTGTCTTAAGTGTGTTGGTACTTGATGATCATACTAAGGATGTTTAGATAAGAATTAAGATCACAAGTTGTTGATTAACACTTATGTGTTATGCCTAATCTTGATTAATTTGTCATTAAGATGTCATTAGGCGTAATTAACCACAATTAGTGTTTTTTATGACCAAAACTCAATTGAGTATGGAGAAGGCATCTATTCTAAGCATGTTGAGAAAGGTTTCATGATTTATAGATGTCGAGAACTAGTCAAACTTTATTTGGTCAAAATTGGTAACAGAGAAAACTGCGGTCGCAATCCGGTTGACCGTGGCGGCGACCGTGCAACTTGTTTTCATAAAACTGCGTTGCAATTCAGTTTGGGGTTCTGCGGCTGGTTGTACGGTCGACCGTACCTTGACCGTGTATTTAGCTGATCTTTTAATTTCATTCTTTAAGCTATGTTTGACTTGGTCATTTGCAAGATAAAGTATGGATTACTTACCTTGCGTGTTTTATGTTAAGATGTCGGTCATCACTTATGCATATATATGTGTCATCATCAAAACATATTCTTTGGTTAATCATCATACTTAAGTTTGTCGTTTAGTTCATTAACCAACATTCAACTAACATTCTCCCCCTTTTGATGATGACAAACATACAAGTGATGAGGGACATTTTGCTATAAATACACAAGTGTTAACAATCACTTGTATCCATCTTTCTCCCCCTTTTGTCGAAGCAAAAAGGTTAGCTCCCCCTAGAACTAAGTTCGCCCTTAGAACAAAGCTCCCCCTTAAAATGTGCACGTTGGAAAACATATAATAAAACATAACAAGCACACATTTTATTTAAAGCAAGAACGAAACATAGTGATGCATATATAATATTCCTGGAAAGTACAGTAGATTAATCCTAGGTTTGTTCTACATGGGACGAGATGTGCTTGGGTGAGATGAGCATTTTCCACAGACAAGATTGTTCAGAAAGCGTCGCAGGATCTTGTGAGTTCGACGATTCTGACGATGAAGGATGGATATTTGAGTGGAAGATAATAGTGCAATGAACTAGTCATCTTCAACACTATCATCAGATCCCGTAACACTCCAGGCAGTTGTGTTTTCACCTTCTGTTTCTTCGTTAAAAGGTCGAACCAAATCGTAATTGATTGGGAGGGTGGTTAGACCAACAGGATGTACATCTCGAACGTACAGTTATGTGAAGAGCTTCGTTAAGTGTGCTCAATAAGGAAGGAAGAGATTCATTGTACACCAATCCATTCATCCTCTTTACCATGAACAGTGCCATGTTGACTTGAATTCGGTGTTGGAGACACTAGAGTAGTGAGGCTTCACATGCATGAACATTTGTGGATAGTGTTTCCACCTTGCAGTAGACGTTTTGACTTATGACTTTGAGCCAAAGGTCAAACTTAGGTGCAAGATGATTTGCCTTCAGACCATCACTTTGGATTTCAATGTGATTGATGGGCCTTTGACAAAAGGTGTTGATGATGTCACCTTTTATGACAAATTCGGGAAGACAAAGAAGGTATGGACTATAGGAGAAACATTCCACGCCTTCATTAGGAACATGCATAAATTTTCCAAAGTCTTTGAGAGACATGGAAAACCCTTTATCAAACAACCAGAATTTGATGTTATCTGGGGGAGTGAATTCATAGTTGGCATAGAATTCACGAACAAGAGTGGAGTGAATGGGACCTCTTAAGGTTAAGAATGAATCCCATTTTATGTAAGCAAAATTCTCGAGAAGCTCTTTTGAAAAGTGCTCAATAGTAACCATACAACCTTCGACAATTGGTCTAGTGCTAACCATTTTTCGGTTGCGATTGATCACATCTCTTTCTTCTTGGGAGTTAGGAAAGTGATTGTCAAAGGAGTCAGAAACTGAAGAAGACAAATCAATCACAAAAGGATTTTTAGGAGAGTTGTTTGTTTGACTCATTTTGTGTGAGGTGGTGTAGTGAGTTTTGCATCATAATCTTCTCAATTTAAAGGGAAAAAGATGAACCTTCATTTAATCTTTCATTCCCTTTTGGAGTAATTGAATCTTTTGAGAAATTTGATCATATTCAAGTATGCTAATTTGTGAATGATACTTTGAAAACAGATCCAATTAGATTTGAGAGGTTCAATGTGCATTTATTTTTCAAGGAGAGAGAAGAAGAGATGTCAGATTGATACATGGTCGATACTACGGTCGACCGTGTGGTTGGCCGTGTGTGATCTGACAGAAATATGAGTTAATTAATCAGCTCAATTTAAACAGATGATATCCAAGGAATATTCAAATAGTCACACATTTAATTATTACAAAACAAGTTATTCAACCAACATTATAGTAAATTTATCTTCTCTCACTTCCTTCACCTTCTACTTCTCACATCGCTACTACTTCGACATGAGAAGGCCTTTTTCGCTTTCTTCAGTAGCAGTCGAATCTTGGATTGATACTTCTTTATCTTAGCTTGATTCAGGTAGATTCGTTCAGCTTTTGAATCACGATCCAATCCATAAAAAGGATCATTAGCTTCATCCGGAAACTGTTCTTCATCACTGTAGGATATATCTTCCAATTTGATTTGAGAGTTGGTCATGGCTTCATAGACCCATTCAATATCATCAGAGTCATCTTCATCATCACATCCCATCATTGTTAATGTATGGCGATTAAATATTTGATTGGTTAGATTTATGTGAATGTCATCTGTTGCTCTTAATTTTTCGAATAACTTTGTAAGATGCATTCCATAAGGAAGAACTCTTGATGAGTCCTTTGGTACATTGCTCATGCGTATGGCCATAAAGTAAGCCATGTTCACCGGTTCTTGAATTTCTAGACACCAAAAGAGGAGCCATCTGAACAGCATGGATATTTGAACGATTTCCCATTTTACAGTAAATATTGTAGTCGATCACTGTATTCCATGTTCGGAACTTCTTTCGTAGGTGTTTGCCCAATACCCCTCGACTGAGAATTTCTTCTCTTGGAGCGTTGTCTTCACACAGTGTTCGAATAGCAGCATCTCTATTGTTGAATTCAGGAAGATAGGTCAGACTGTGTCCTGTGTGAAAGAACCTTTTCCACTCGCTAGTACTTCTAAGAGTTTTCTAAATTCTTGAAGTGTTACGATTGTTCTTGTTGCTTTTAGCCTAAAGGTAACTGATCTGTTGGTATAAACGAAGCTAGAGTAAAAGTCTCGAACGAGTGATGGATAAATTGGTCCATTTAGATCAAGAAATACATCCCAGTTTAAATATGAGAAAGCTACCACCATTTCAGGAAAATCTTCTGCTTCAATTCTTCTTCCTTCTGCTATTTGTCGATTTTTCACTTTTTCTCTGTTAAGTGTCGATTGATGTGGATGAAAGTTGGATGAGCTTTCTCCTCGATTAGCCATTTTCTGCGCATTGACACTTCAAATAAATTCAAAGTGTATAATTCAATTGTAGGCAACAAGTTTTGCAAACTTTAATTATCATCAATACTTAGATGTTTTGATGTTAACGTTCTTCACATTTTCACTCTTCATTAGTGTCAATGAATTTGCAACTAGATTAAGATTTTCACAAAGTTCATATGTGTTCTAGACTTTTGAGATCATCATCAACACATGTTTTGACATTTAACATTATCACAATCAATTTGCAACAATGTTGTTTATATCATATGAACAATGTTTCTATGAAAATCTAACCTAGATGTATAATGAACCCTAGAATTGTCCAAAGTTAAATCAATGCATAGATACATTACAATCACTACTACAATCATTTCTAAATTGTTCTTCAAGAACAATGTTGATTGTTTGCATCAATTTGAGTTTTGATTCATTCTAGTTAGGGTTTCTTTATAACCCTAATTCATCATACAAACACAATTGAATGCTAGGAAAGCAAGGATTAATCATACCGAAAGTAGGAATTGAGATTGAAGGAATGAGCGTTCTTCTTCGTGCGGTCGATCTCCTCAGCTGTGTGTAAAGTGTGTGTGTTTTGAAGTGAGTTGGAATGAAAGAAAAAGTGAGGGTTCTATTTAATTTAAAAACAGAATCAGACCACGCACGGTCGAAGCACGGTCGACTGTGGTGTTAGCCGTGCAGGAATTTTCACACGTATAGGACAGGAGTCTGCGGTCGGGTATACGGTCAGCCGTGATGCTGCCGTGGATTCTTCTGATCACCAATTTCTTCACTTCTTCTTTCTTTGAGCGCGTTTTGATGATTCTTAGGTTCTATAGAATACTTGAGAATAAGTTTTCTTTTGCTAACATTGAATGATTACATCCACCCGATGTTTAATCATCAATGACACATAATTAATATATATATATATATATATATATATATAGGGGCAGGATCAATGGGGAAGTAACCAATCGGGGGGAAGCGGAGGGAAGCAAAAAAAAAATTCGTTTTTTTTGAATTTTTTTTTTTCCGGCATCAAGATCACACGAAAATATGAACATTTAGAAGAGACACTTCGTGATGAATGTTATTATTTAGGCGGGAAAACGATCGCCAAAAATAACATTCAAGATAATATTGTTTGTGAAGAATATGAACGTTTTTTTTTCATGTTTTGTGAAGTAAAATTTAGCCCGATTTAGAGTTTAGGGTTTAGGGTTTAGGGTTTAGGGTTTGGTGTTTTGGGTTTATTCCATAAACCTAAAACACCAAACCCTAAACCCTAAACCCTAAACTCTAAACCGTTCGTGTTAAAAACTCAATCTAAATCCTAAATCTAAACCCTAAATCTAAACCCTAAACCCTAAATTTCTAAACCCTAATATCTAGACCCTATAAACCCTAATATCTAAACCCTAATATCTAAACCCCAATAGCTAAAACCTCAAAATACGCTCAAAAAACACGATAATTGTTATATATTACTTCTTCGAACGTTTTCCCGCCAAAATAAAAACATTTATCACAAAGTGTCTCTACTAAATGTTCATATTTTCATCTCATCTATAATGTTCGTGAACAAAGTTTTTTCAAAAAACGAAAATAAAAAAAAAGTGTTTGCTTCCCCCCGCTTCCCCCCGAATGGTTACTTCCCTCTTGATCCTACCACTATATATATATATATATATATATATATATATATATATATATATATATATATATATATATATATATATATATATATATATATATATATATATATATATATATATATATATATATCATGCACATAGTATACACAAAACGCATCAATCTAGTATTTAACATGCAATACATAGTTTCACATAAACACACAATCCTAATGCAAGTAAGCTTTCTTCAATAATATTTTAAAATCATTTTTTCAAAAATAATTTTGCATTTGTAAGAAAAACCTTTCATTAATACAAAGTCTTTTTGAGAAGGTTATTCTCATTAGCATTTTGAGAATAACACCCAATCCTTGACTTATCCCTACCATTGAATTGTTAGCTTGATCCATTTTTTCCATGTTCTCAATTCTTCTAATAATTGATAATGGACTTTGATTACATGGCTTGTGTTTGCTAGAGTCGTGACACACATTCATTTCAAGTTTATCTTTTGATGAATCATAAATAGTTATCCTTTCAAGTTTTCTTTTCAAGGTGTTATTTTCATCAATTAAAACTTTGTTAAGTTGTCTAACTTTGTGTAATTCTTTCTCCAAAAGTTTTACTTTGTCACGACTACTATCATACACAAATTTAATAGTCTTGTAATCATCTAACAATTCTTCATAATTAGAAAGATAGAATACATGTACCTCATTGCAATCCATGCTTGAGACATCATCTTCTTTGAATGGAGATTCAACTTCTTATTCACTTTGACCATCTTGATCCAAGTCATTCCAAGAACTCATGAGGCAAAAATCTTCATTTCCATTCAAACCTTTTGTTTGAGAATTACCAAGCTTCTCCAAATCCTTCCCTATTCCTTTACCCTTTAAACTCCTAGAGTTTTCTTCTTCTTGAGAACATAGTGAATCCCAACATTTCTTTGCACTTTCACATGAAATTATCTTTAATCTTTCTTCACTAGGAAGAATTCCATGTAGTAGTGAAATTGCATCAAATTATTTCAAAACTTCATTGTTTTGAAATGTTGACTTCACTAATCTTGAACTAGCTTGTGGTACAAAGTCTCCTACTTTGATTATTCTCCACAAGTAGTAATCCTTGGATTTGAGATAAGCCTCAAATCTTAATTTCCACACATCAATATCCATCTTATCAAATATTGGTGCTTCTTTCACCAATTCTTCCAAGTACCACATAGTTTGAGTTGATCCGAGAATCGTTGACTCAAGTTATTGCACAAAACGAAATTTGACACCTCCAAAAACGTTTATAGAGCAATAATTTGAGCAACCGCTCTGATACCAATTGTAAGTAACTAGAGGAGGGGTGAATAGTTACTTAATACGTTTTTAACACTTTTTCGATTGATCACCATATTCGATTAACTTCTTTGATCAACCAATTCAACTCAAACTTGATGTATGCAGTGTATATGTTCAAAATGATAAATGAAGTAATGTAAAGAACATAGACACAAGGATTTATAGTGGTTCGGGTGGATGTTAACTAATCCACCTTAATCCACTCCCCGATTACACTAATCGGGATTTGTTGCTTCACTAAGCACTTTTCTCCAAACTCGGTGGAGATACGATTTACAAGTCTTCAACTTCTTTGGTAGACAACAAACCTAATCTTTCTATCCCTTTGAAAGATCAACTCCAACCTAGAACAACTTGTCTTCACCTTGGACAAGTATTAATCTCCAAATAAGATTAATCAACTTCCTAAGTCCCTTTAAGGAAGTAGATCACTAAGCTAGCCTATGCTTCTACTAATTGAAGTTATAAGACTTATACACTTTGTAATGATGATCCTAAGACAATACTAGGACATACATTACACTAAGTAAACTCACAAGATTAATGATTTTGATTAGTAAGTTTATAACAACCAAATTCTATATCTATAAGATCATAGAATCTTCTCTTGCTTGATCACATTTGAGTAGTAGTTAGAGCCCTTGTGATCTCTGGAAATAAGCCTTTTAAAAATGCAAGAGGGTCAGCTTCAAAAGCTCTTTAAAGTTTACCTTTTATAGTGGGATTCAAAAAATAGCTGTTGACACACGGTTGCCATCACGGTCGACCGTGGTTCGACCGTGCGTGCTCCAGTTCAAATTTAGTATCCATTGTATAGCCGTTTGACTTAAATTTGAACACCACATTTTGGCACATTTACTCCTTCTAGCACCTGCAAAAGAAACCAAACATCCTATGAAAGTACTATATGCATTAAGTGTGTGAGATTTGATCTTATTGTGTGAAAGTGACTTAACATTCTAAAAGTGGTAAACCCAACATTTTTGGAGGAGTGTCTTGATTGATATTTAGGGAAATCTCAGTTTGGTCAAGACTTAGTTAGTCACATTAATACCTTTGGTTCAATTCTAAAGACTAGTCACTATGTCATTAACTTCCTAGTTTCACTTAATCACAAGTCATGTTCCATTTGAGTTTAGGCATTGATTAATTGAATGATGTCTTTCCAAGATGGTCATTAAGTATGTAGAGACATCAAAGTTAAGTCATACTTGAATAAGTAATCACCCTTAGTTTCTTAGACTAGACCAAGTAGACAATTGACTATAATTTCATTGTGAACCATTTTACACTTAATCTATTGGAGTAGGTTAGTTACTTGAATCCTAACAAGTAAGCACATAGCAAACATATTAATCAAGTTGATAAATTTATGAGTATTAAGCATATTGGAAAGTAGCAAGTAATACTCACACATAGCAAGAGATAGTTATTCTAGGATCAATCATATAGATATTTGCACAACTTATAATTCAAGCTTTTAACAAGTTCAATTGCAATATAACATATTGCTTGATTAATGTGTAAGCACACATTAATGTCCAACACATGCACAAGGGAAGAGCAATCTCTAGTTGGGAGTTGGTGACCATCCTAAATGTATCTAAGTGTATTTTAGGATTACAAGTCATTACTAGTTATACTTGAGAGTATTGTTCCTCATTTAGCCTTAATTAATCACTAAATCATTTTCAATAACAATTATTGTTCTAGTGACATTGGATTAAGTGTGTTGGTACTTGATGATCATACTAAGGATGTCTAGATAAGAATTAAGATCAAAAGTTGTGGATTAACACTTATGTGTTATGCCTAATCTTGATTAATTTGTCATTAAGATGTCATTAGGCGTAATTAACCACAATTAGTGTTTTTATGACCAAAACTCAATTGAGTATGGAGAAGGCGTCTATTCGAAGCATGTTAAGAAAGGTTTCATGATTTATAGATGTCGGGAACTAGTCAAACCTTATTTGGTCAAAATTGGTAACAGAGAAAACTGCGGTCGCAATGCGGTTGACCGTGGCGGCGACCGTGCAACTTGTTTTCATAAAACTGCGTTACAATTCAGTTTGGGGTTCTGCGGCTGGCTGTGCGGTCGACCGTACCTTGACCGTGTATTTAGCTGATCTTTTAATTTCATTCTTTAAGCTATGTTTGACTTGGTCGTTTGCAAGATAAAGTATGGATTAGTGACCTTGCGTGTTTTATGTTAAGATGTCGGTCATCACTTATGCATATGTATGTGTCATCATCAAAACATATTCTTTGGTTAATCATCATACTTAAGTTTGTCGTTTAGTTCATTAACCAACATTCAACCAACACATTTAGTTTGAGGGATCAAGATGAAGATGATCTTTTAAGGGAGGCAAGTCGGCAACCGAGGTGATAGGTGATGATAATTCTTGTCTTGGTGAGGAGTTTGCTCTTTTTAACATGTTTACAGATTCGATTTTGTAAGACGCAAATCGGTGCGATTCAAACAAGTTTAGGTTAAATCGGTGCGATTCGAACAACTTGTGGGTAAACTTGTAAAACCAGGGACGTAAAGCAAGAAGGTCGCACAACCGGCAGATAAGTTGGGGTTCTCTAGTGCTTGTTCAGTGTTTAGTTTTTTTGTGTCATTTTCTGTGTTGGTTGTGTCTGTTTGTCTTGTCTAGTGTTTGTTGTGTTGTTTGTGGTTTAACCTCATGTGATTTGTTTTCTAGGTCTTTCTGTTGTTTGTTTGGCTGTTCAAGTAACTTTTTTTTTGTGGGGCTCGCTTCTAGATAGTGTTTGGTTAATTTTGTAGGTTTAGTTTTTTTTTTCTTTTTCTTTTTTCTGTTTTTTCGCGAGGCCCTCATGCTTTGTTCCTCTCTTTGTTGGCTCTTTCATCTTTTGATGAAGCTCATTGTTTATATTTAAGCTCTAGTTCTTTTCAAAAATAAAAATAAAGGTTGTTTATGCACTGTAACGAAACAACAAAAGTTACACTCCTATTGTATTTTATGTATGCATATGATACATATGTGCATATTAATACTTGGCAAAATAACATGTCCAATATATAAACTAATTAGAGATAAAAAGGATTAACTCGTGTGCTTATATGATGTGGAATTGAATTTGCAACCAACAAGATGCATACTTTATTTTTCCGATATGGGATTGGATTTTCACTCAAAAATCATCTCCATAAACTTAAATCCTTTGGATCTCCAAGTGAAGTCTATTTGATCCCACATTGTTTAGGACTATGTAAATTCCAAACTCAACTTGACTCTCATTACAATTGAGCAATACCGACCATGCTAACTACACCACGCGCTCCCCTTACCAGGTGCGTCTTATCAATTTTATGGGACATGTTTAATAAATAAAAGTGGGCCTTTCATATATAATAACAATAAGTTCAGTAATACTAAAAAAAAAGGTCATAAGTACTAATATTAATCAAAATTACGGTTGTAAAAAACGTAATATTAAAGCTAATGGACCTAGATATATAATTGTTGGACTATATTTTTGGGCCCTTTTGAATATTGGACCATGTGCCATTGCACACCTTGCACGCCTCAATATCTGACCATGCCCCTAGCATGCCATGCTTCGAGCTACTAGGCTACTAGCCATGCTCTTCACTAAACGACATTAAATGGGCGACTTGGGCTGAACTTCATTTACTAGGGTCAACATGGAGTCGCACTATTGCGTGTTGTCTCATGCCGATCGATCCACATACAAGTGACAACCATGAATATGGTACAAAGTGTTAATTCGATACTTAGCCCAATAACATGCCGAGTATATAAGCACAATTGATGTTCCACTTTAAAATCAACCGATGATAAAGAAAGTAGGACATGCACTTATATGATAACATTTTTTTGCTTTCCGTTATATATTTGTGATTGAGTTTGCACTCAATAATATACCTTTAGTTGTTACTAGATCATCCCATCAGTAGCGGATCTAGGAAAATGCATTATGGAGGGAGCCGTCAGTTAAGCCAAATTGTGTTCCGAGTTAGATTAACTCGATTAATAGTGACACATCGAGTAAACAAACTAATATAACTGTTGGATTATAATTCAAATCTTAAAATAGACAGACTATAATATCTTTCTAGTAAGTTAATGCTACAAGCTTGAGAACGTGATTAAAGAGTTACGGAGTATATGATTAACATACTAGTTGATACATCTATGCAATATTCGTGTACAGTTATGTACATTAAACAACGTGAACATCAAGTTATTTAATTATACGTATAGTTTATCGTAGCTTATCAACCTATTAACTCAGAAGACGATTTAGTGGTTGAATGTTTGAGAATCTTTAATAGAGATTCAGTTTCACACTCCATTAGCAACTCTTTAAGGTCATGTCTTTCATGAAAAAGAAAACTTATCAACTAATTAAATGTAATAACCAATATTTAGTTTGCAAACCTAGATTTTTCTCGAATATTTCTATCCGTCCAAACATTACAAACTAAATTAAATAATGTAAAAAACAAATAAAATTACCGTTAAATAGTAAAGTTTTCTTTGGGCATGTTGTTGATTCTATTTAAGATATTTTTAAACGTAATATGTTTTGTAAGGGTTTGTTTAGGTAAAACTAGTCTGAATATATATATATATATATATATATATATATATATATATATATATATATATATATATATATATATATATATATATATATATATATATATATATATATATATATATATATATATATATACTAGTTTTATGAGCCCGTCCGTTGGACGGAAGTTGTAGATGTACGGTTTCACAACTCTTGAATTTATGTAAAGGGTTAAAGCCAAAAATAGGCTACAAACTTACACAAATGTACCGATGTCGCCCACAAACCCATTTCCGTCCTACTGTCGCCTACAAACTTATAAAAAATGTGTCAATATAAACAAAATACTTTTTTTAACCGTCAACCAAAATGGTTGATTACGTGTCTTGTAAGTAGTCATGACACGTCGGTAATACATTGTGATCAATTATTTATTAAATTCGTGATCAAATATTTTTTGTATAACACGTCGGTTAAATATTAAATTCGTGATCGTGATCAAATACTACTAAGGTTTAGAGCCCGTACAATATAATTAAAAGGCTAGTTATGATTAATTATTTATTATATACTTCACGAGTTGTAATCTGGAGAAAACAAGGGAAAAGTTGAGATCACAGGAACACTCCTCAGCCCTTGGATCACTTTTCATCAATGAATCAGATTAAACAACTAAAATATACAGGGAGGGTATTATCGTCATTTTGCAAATACAAATCTCGTACGTAACAAAACCATGAACCCTATCGATCAAAAACCCTAAACAGCTCCTGGCGATGGCTATTGAGGTTTTTCCGGCGAACAATCAGTCATCTTCAACCTCGTTAACACCATTAATTCACTCCGATTGCTGATTATACGATTCTGTCACCGTCATTAACTTCGATTCATAAACAGTCGTTCATTCCCGAATTGAAAGTATATACGAATTCGTTCTCAAAATCAATTGATATTCACTTTCAATTTAAGCAAATGGAACCAGAAATCGATATCAGTGACGAAGAATAAATCGAAATCCAGAATGCTGAAGGTATGTGTATTGTTTCTTCTTCAATCACATGTGATTACATTTGGGTGAAACAGTATTTACTTTGAATTTGAGTAATTTCTTCATCAATCACATGTAATTTCCCGTTAGAAAAACTGAAAAATCACATGTAAGTGTTTTATGATATGCATTACTGTGATATAAAGTGATAATGATGAATAGAATGAAGATAGAAACTGAACTGTTGTAAATTTTCAGTTAGTCAATCACATGTGATTGAGTTTTATGATATGTATTTTGTTGTTAAGTGTTTTATGATAATGCATTACTGTGATATAACGTGATAATGATCAATACAATGAAGATAGAAATCGAACTGTTGTAAATTTTCAGTTAGTCAATCACATGTGATTGAGTTTTATGATAATACATTATGTGATATGTATTTTGTTGTTGAGTAATCTTTGATATGAATGATAATCACGTGTGACTTACTATGCAATAAGTTATTCAGTCACTATAACTTATGCAATTTGTTTGTTGTAAATGACTATAACTATGTGCAATTTGTTTGTGAATATTTTGTTGTTCAATAACATGTGATTGTTTTCTTATTCAATCACATGTGACTTATTATGTAATAACTTATGCAATCACTACAGAACGAACATGTATGTTATTTGGCTTATTACAGTTTCTAATCACATGTGATTGACTGTTTCTAATCACATGTGATTGACATGTTATTTGATATATTGGAGTTTATAATCACATGTGATTGTCTTCTTTGATACGTTATTTGCTATATTTGAGTTTCTAATCGCATGTGATTGAAATGTTATTTGGTATATTGAATTTTCTAATCAGATGTGATAGTCTTTTTTGACATGTTATTTAGTATATTTGAGTTTCTAATCACATGTGATTGACATGTTATTTGGTATATTTGAGTTTCTAATCACAATTGATTGTCTTTTTGGACAGGTACAACCTCAAGTTTGTACCATTTACTGGCATAGATAACCACCATAGGTGTGTCACAGTTGCTGCGGTAGTTTGTACCGAGAGTTACACATGACTTCTTAATTGCTTCATGAAGACATTCGAGAAAGAGCCAAACAACTCATTCTAAACCCAAAACCCTAAACCTTAAACCCTAAACTATAAACCGTTCGTCAAATAACTCATTCTAAACCCTAAATCTAAACCCTAAACCCTAAAATCTAAACCCTAAATCTAAACCCTAAATCTAAACCATAAACTCAATTTGATGAAAATTGATGTAGAACATGTGTAGAACAACATATTTTACATTTACATGCTGTTCCACAGAAAGTTCTCATTTGATCCCTGAACTGTTATATAATCATAAAGTTATAGTGATTTACAATTACTTGTAATTCTGGATTGTACAATCACATGTGATTACATTAATCACAATATACACAATCACAAGTTATTGACAGAATCACAAGTGATTGGCAATGCATAATCACAAGTGATTGGCAGAATCACAGGTGATTGGCCATGCAAAATCACAAGTGATTGGCCATGTATAATCACAAGTGATTGTCAAATGAAAAATCACAAGTGATTGGCTAACAAAACATAACCTGTACCTGTTTAATAAAAATTGATAAACAATCGACAATGAAAACCATCAACAATAGTATATAGAAAAGAAATACAGAAATTAAGATCTAAACCATTACTGTCATTTACCATCCAACAATAACAAGTGATTGGCTAACAAACATAACCTAATCTAAACCATTACTGTCATTTACCATCCAACAATAGTAGATAGAAAAGAAATACACAAGTGATTGGCTAACAAAATAACATATTTATTAACACATAAAACATAACCTCAACAATAATACAATCTGGAATTATTTTCCACAAAACACTTCACTTTTCTAACAACTCCTTTAATTTTTCAACACGATCAACTCTTGATTTTGTGCATAAAGAACAACCATCATGTAGTCTTCTTTCGCATGAGATTTCTTGAATTCTTCTCATCATCTTCCTTCTTCTCATCATCGGTACCATTCATCGGTACCTTCACCTCATCACCCTCAGCCATTCTAAAAACTTCATTCATTTTACTTTGATAATATATCAAAGTCTTCTCGTTGGGATAATTCGTCAAACCTTCGGTTATTTTTTTGACAAAAACATCTTCAAGTCATCAACCAGTTTGAACTTCTCCTTGATATCTCGACAATAGTCCTGCATATAAGGCACAAACGTTAGATTATAAGGTGATGCAGTAAGTTAAAGCACAATCACATGTGATTTGAAAAGCAGAATCACATGTGATTGGAAAAGCATAATCACATGTGATTGGCAAAGCAGAATCACATTTGATTGGCAAAACCAGAATCAAAACATAGTAGATAAAAGGAAAATACATATAATACCTCAATTGAACCAATGTTATCCTGTTCATCTTCAATTCGTATAAAACCCTCTCCACCTTCTTCTTCAGGATCAAATTTTGGTGCAAGTTCAAGAGTCCCGCTGCACGAATAAACGGTTCAGTTGTAAACTGATCAAACCAATTTTGAACAAATTTCGCTGTCAGGAATAACATCTAATGTATCTAAATCAACCCCGGCATCTTCAAAGCCAAACACATCTTTGACTGCTTCAGTGTCAACCTTGATATCACCCTTCGAAGTCCTAATCACCATAGCATCACAATCAAAATTGTCTACGCAAAAGTAGGCAATGTTACCAGGCAATTGTTCAATGTTAAAGTCTAACAAAGAACGAAACCCAAGCTTGCTCACGCATTCCTTTTTAGCAGGAGTAAGTGAACCCCTAAATTGCACATTAAAACAAAAAACAATCACTTGTGATGGCATTTGGTAAATATTAAAACAATGAAAAACTGATTTCAGGTGATTCTGCTTAAATGGTACATCAAAACAAAAACATCACAGGTGATTCTGCTTTGGCCAATCACATGTGATTCTGCTTTGCCAATCACATGTGATTAAAACATTAAAACTATGAAAAACTGATTACAAAACCCCTAAAAGGTACATTAAAACAGAAACATCACATGTGATTGAAAACACTAAACAATTACAACCTGATGGAATTTGGTAATTCTGTAAAAATCACATGTGATTATAAACCTAACAATTACGTTCTGATGAAAAAAATTGTATAGTGAACTTTTCAACAACAAATGTAACTAATATTGGTAAATAACACACATAAGTAATCACAAACAAATCACATGAACACGAAGAACTATATCTCTAAAAAAACCTATAAAAAAATTAGAAAACACTGTAATAGAACAAACTGTTGATTGATTGCTGAATAAAATATAGAAAGCACAAACAAATCACATGTGATTGTAGAAACAAACACGAAGCAATATATCTAAACCAAACAAATCACAGATGAGGTCGATTGTTAACATCTATTTGTAATCACAAGTGATTGGTAATGCAGAATCACAAGTGATGGCATTTGTTAACATCTAAGTAATTTCAACAACAACAAAACTACATGTTAACATCTAATAGTGACTTTCAAGTAATTTCATTGTATAATCACAAGTGATTGAAACCATAGAAATTACAATCTGATGACAAATATTGTATTTAAAAAAAACCCTAAATGTTACATTAAAACAAAAACAATCCTAAATGTTACATTAAAACAAAAACAATCACATGTGATGGCATTTGGTAACATCTAAATGATACAACCAACTGATTTCCGTAAAAATCACAGGTGATTAAAAACCCTAACAAATACATTATGATGACAAAATTGTATATTGATTTTTCAACAACAACAAATGCAACTCATATATTGATAAACAACACACATACAATGATCACAAACAAATCGCATGTGATTGAGAAACAACAAACGAAGCATATTTCACTAAAACCCTAAAAAAAATTAAAAAACCAAAGGAATAGGAAAAAAAAACTTGATTGATTATTCAATAAAACATAGTAAAATTACCTGTAGCTTTGACCAGAGCTTGTTTTTCAGCTTTAGTTTGCTTTTTAGTTGAAGAAGGTTTTTTAATCGAAGAAGATTTTGAAATCGAAGAATCCTTTGATTTCGCCATTGATGATAGATCAATTACTGATGAATGTTATAAGCTAATGAATCGATTTGATTGTTGATGGCGATTTAGAAGAGAAACCCTAGAATGGCGATTGAGAATGAGAGAGTGAACGACTGGAATGAGAAGAGTGGAATGAGGAATGAACGAGGGTTTGAGTGTGGGTGTAAAAAAATATGCAGTGAATGGACGAAAATGCCCCTCCGCCTAAAATTACCTATATTTAATCAAGTTAATCTGGACCATTGATCAGCATCAATCTAAGGGCTGAAATTAAATCCCTCAAACCCAAGATAAAATTTGGACTCAAATGAATATTCTTAAAGTCGAGGAATATTCAAATGAATCCAATTTTTAAGTTGAGATTCAAGGTACCAATCAGAGTGCGACATGTGTCGCGACAATCACATATGATTTAAAAAAAAAAATCAAATCTTTTTTTCCAGTTTTTTTTAGAAAAAAAAAATTTTGAAATTTTTTTTTAATCACATGTGATTAAATTTGACATGCAGTAAATCATATGTGATTGTAAAACACAATCGCATGTGATTCTGCATGTTAAATTCAATCACATGTGATTGGAAAAAAAAATTTAATTTTCTTTTCCAATTTTTTTTTATTCAATCACATGTGATTGGATTTGACACGCTAAGTTTTAAAAAAAAAATATCAAAAAAAAGTTTTTGAAAAAAAAATTTATTTATAAAAAAAAATTTTTGAATTCTTTTTTTTTTCAATCGCGTGTGATTGTCGCGCCACATGTAGCGCTCTGATTGGTCCGTTAAATTTTAAACAAATTATTCAATTTAAGGAATTACAACTATAAATTTATAAGCAATTTTTAGCATATCTAATCTAATACTATCTAATTTTATTAAAACTATTATTTTATAATAAACTTTGAGAATTTGGTAGGTGATTCGTACACCACCTTATTTTGATCATACACCACTAAAACTATTATTTGGATATTTTTACCCTTCCTTTTATTCACCACCAACTCCCCTTAACTTCTCAAAGGAATGATGGAAATGTCAAAATAATTGTTTTGGTGGTGTATGGTAAAAATAAGGTGGTGTACTGATCAACTTCCGTGCTAAAAAGTCAAAAACTACATAAACTTCAACATCTTGTGCAAAACACACCCACCCCTAGATGAACAAATGAACATTCTGGTACGGACGTTCGTCTCCCTATCTAACATTCGCATATACTATTAATTAATTAATTAATTAATTTCTTTCTCCGTTTCCAGATCCTTCCAGTTCCTCCTTGTGTTCATCTAACATTCTTGATTTTCGGAAATCATAGTTGATAACAATCAATCGATATTAAGTTATTGGGGTATTAGGTTTAGCGTTTGGTGGTTGCTTTGATTAATATTAAAATTAAAATTAAAAAATAGAAGAAAAAAATGGCACAAGTGGTTGAAGAATGGTACAAACAGATGCCAGTTATAACCCGATCATATCTTACTGCTGCTGTTCTTACCACTGTTGGTTGTTCCCTTGAGGTCTTTACAATTCTTCCAATTTCTTCTTTATTTATTTATTTTAAAATATATATATTTTGCATTTTATATTGAATATTTGATGTTGAATATATGATATTGTATTATAATAGACGAGCTACTGTGTAATTAAATTAGGGTGTGTGTATATATATAATCTTGAGGGATGCACATTTGATGCTTTGGATGTTAACCTTCCTTGATGAGTTTTTTGTGTGGGTTATATGACACCAATTTAATTAATGAATATTATTATATGCAAAATCGGTAATATTTATCGTGGTGGATATTATGTTTTCTCATAAAGAATTTGTGCAGGGATTAAAAATATTACACTCAAGTTTTTGTACTTATAATATAAAGAGATGTTTTTTTGGTTAAATGTAATTAACTTTTATTCTTCATAATGAAAGTGTTCAGGGACTGAAATTTTTGGCTAAATATAATTAATTTTTATTCTGATTTTGTAATTGTAAGATAAAGATGTTTATTTTCTGTGGTTGAATGTATATCAGTCTTTTTTTTTTTTTTTTTTTTTTTTTTTTTTTTGTTCCATCATGGTTTTGAGCCTGTATATTTGGTGAATGTAGAATCTTTATCGTGCATGATGTTGTGAAATGTTCCTGCAGATCATTTCGCCCTACAACTTGTATTTGAACCCGAGGCTTGTCATTAAGCAATACCAAATATGGAGGCTTATCACTAATTTTCTTTATTTTCGGAAGATGGGTAAGCCTTTTTAGCCATGGTTTTTCAGTTCACTTGTGTCGGTATGATATATCATTACCACTTATTATATCAGGATGTAACATTCTTTCTTGTTTATGTTATTTATCTTCATTAATTGATGCAATGAATCATATTCTTTCTTAATAATGCAACGTCTTTTTGTTGTAGATTTGGACTTCCTTTTTCACATGTTTTTTCTAGCTCGATACTGCAAGCTTCTAGAAGAAAATTCTTTTAGGGGACGTACTGCAGATTTCTTCTATATGCTCTTATTTGGTGCGAGTGTCTTAACCAGTATCGTACTTGTTGGAGGGATGATACCGTATGTATCGGAGTCTATTGCCAATATCATGTTTCTTAGCAACTCTTTGACGTTTATGATGGTTAAGTATATGTTTTATTTGTAATACATTGTTTGAATGTTTATGAGCGACTTAGATTTTTAAACTTAGTGATTTGATTGTTTCACTTTGTAGGTTTATGTATGGAGCAAGCGTAATCCATTTATTCATATGAGCTTCTTGGGTCTCTTTTCTTTCACCGCAGCTTACCTTCCATGGGTTAGAATCTGTTAACAATTCACACCTATCATGTCTTGGAGTTTCTAGGTGACAAAATGGGTGGGTCGATCGGGTCTGTGTTTTTTGACACACTTGTATGCATGTCCATTTTTTTTAATAATCAACGTGTTCAGCAATTACTGAAATTGTAATATGACATTTACAAATTTATGTTTTGAAACATAATATGACACTAATAATTTTGGTGTATGAATAAAGCAGTAATAAGGGGTATGTACAAAATATATACTTTAGGTGAAATTTTACCTTTCAACCAGTTTAAGATGACCATATCGACCCATTCATCTGTAAGCTGGTTTATCTCTCGTCTACAAAATCCTTTTAATCAACACCACTAAATTTATAATACTTTTGTTTATTTTACAGGTTTTGTTGGGCTTCTCTGTTCTTGTTGGTGCAAGTGCTTGGGCGGATCTACTTGTAAGTCCTTAAAAACTAGTATTTTAAGTCTTACTCCATAATATTTACTTCTCTGTTTAGCAATATGTGATTGTGTTTTCACAAATTTGAGTTCATCATACTTATTTTTGTGCCCCATTCATAATGTAAAAACTCTTGAATATACGTTTATATGCACCATATGCTGCTTTATAAATAAAACAATTTTACTTATTTTTGTGCCCCATTCATAATGTAAAAACTCTTGAATGTACGTTTATATGCACCATATGCTGCTATATAAATGGAACAATGTTAATGTGGCAGGGAATGGTTGCGGGTCACGCATACTATTTTCTTGAAGATGTTTATCCTAGAATGACCGGGCGACGCCCTCTAAAAACACCTTCGTTTATCAAGTTACTTTTTGGTGATGAACCTGTTGTGGTGGCACGCCCTGCACAAGTGAGATTTGCAGCTCCACACGTTGACGAAATTAGACAATGATCAGATGCTTTGCAGGACTAAAGAGTAACTTAAGCTACATGTCCAGATGGATGTATGTTTTAAGTCTATATGATATGATATATGAATTATGATAGCCAGAAACTTGAATTTGCGCGCATATAAGTTGTGAGAACCTCATGCTTATGTAAAGAGGAGTTGACAATTAGTATAGAGTTGCATCTTCTTTCAACTTTTATCCAATTATATTGCATAATAAATTGTCAAAACAAGATCGGAGCTACAAATGCAACCTTTCAATATTTGAAACTTGAAATTCGACATAAACTACAATGCTTATATGATAAGATTGCATAAGCGTGCTGATCTTTTAGCAATTTCAACCGGGTTAATGTTTTGTGAATGAGGCAAAGTTTACACAATTTGCTATTCATGTATTCTAGTTTTTGAAGTTTTATTGTTTGGAACTTTCTAATAATGTCTAGTAACTAGTAAGTATGCATTGTGTGATAGACTTTACAATGCGTAAACAATATTTTGGTTGTTGGTCAGTGTCACTCATACATACTTTCGACATTAGTATAAGTTTCATACAGATGATAGAAATTTAGCAATTTTGATAAATACGTCGTATTCATGACCAGTAAATTAGCCATATTCTTGGTCATGATCATGAAGTTGCGGGTCGTAACTAGAAATTACGGGTGAAGACCGAGAAATCAATGTCGCGACCAGCTAATTTCAATTGTGATTGCATACCGCGATTTGCGTTTTGTATATTATGAATCAGTCATGACCGTGATCTTGTGTCTCGCTCCATCATGACTCATGACCGAGATATCATCGACCATGACCATTGTGACATACATACGTTTGACCATCTCGAGTAGAGTCTACTCGAGATGACTTTTTCTAACCATGTGTGGGAGAAACGTTTTTTTCAACTTGGTGGTGGAGAAATGAGTTCTTTTTTATATTTTAAGGTAGAGATGAATGATTGTCCACATCTTACCTTTTTCATAACCCATTTTTATGGGATTGGGTAATGTTGTTATCGTTATACTAACTGACTTCGGTTGCAAAATCAATGGGGTCAAGACCGAGAAATTTACCTCTTCTAATTTGCTTAGGCTTTAAAAATGGAATCGAATAGTTTAATATGCATATTGCACCGGGGCTTTTCCTTCTGTTTAACGGAGACGGAATTTTTGATTATTTGCAAACCAAATTTTCCGATTATTTGCCAATTTTCCATTTTCATTATAAAATCAGAACTGAATTGGTTGAGGAAAAGAAAAGCTCACACTCAATTTACATTTTATGCGATATTAATCCTCTTTTTATAAACATCGAGTTCATAATCATATCACAATCTCGTCTAAATATGCATACATCCAAACTTCTATGAAACATATTTAAATACGGATTAGTTTTTATGAAGCTCATCAACAAGTTCTCAAAAACAAAAGCCAGGACTCGCTAAAAATCGCTAAAAAATAAAAGCCACGACTCGCTAAAAATGGGCTAACATCATACATACCAAACATTCATGACAATGTTTCCAACATAGATGTGTTCAATCTGACATTTAATAAACGAAAAACGTGAGTGAACATACATAAAAACATATCCTTCCACGATTATTAGTCATCCTTGAAAAATATCACCCAATCGAGTGTATGATGATGATGGTACACTAACCTCGTTCTTTTTCACAAAAATATTACAAGCTTAGGTCTCAGATTTTCAAGCCACAACAATCTCAATCAATCCAAATAACTTAACTTACTTTTGCACGTGTATTGTACAAAAAATCTGATCGAATAACCACCACGAGAAGATGCAGACATGGCTAATGAATAGGGTGATACTGAGCCGAAACTCTCTTTGGAGGCAACTTCCTTAAAATGTATAGCACCAGAGCTGACGGCAGGATCTCCATAAGCTGTTCATAACAAAATCGATAATTATATTTATAAAAAAATAAAAAACTAGAAGAACACAAACAGAATCTTGAAACTTATAGTTTATGGAAATATTAAAAGTACCATGTAGAAGATCAAGTTAAGGACGGGGTGATCAAGAACATCTAATGATACTTCTGAATCAAAAGCTGATAGCACATCCTGCAGGTGACAAAAACATATTCAACAATTCGTCACAGATTTTTTTTTTTTTGGTGGTTGTGATCAGTCGGGTTAAAATTAGGAAATTTGAAAATGCAAAGATGGGTAAAGACACCTAAAGTGTATTTTATATGATTAAAACAGCATTATCATTTGAAAAATAATATCGAAACTGTTGTTGAAGTACATACATATATTATTTCGCTAATCATATTCGATAAGAATAATTTTATGTAAAAGCTTAAAAAGATGGCATAGATTGTCAGGGCTAAATCCAGGCCAACTTGGCAAGGAAATTTTTTTAACTCCTGTACTATTTATAATTCTGTAATGTTTAGGCGAGGAAGCTAGATAGAAACTTACCACAGAGCATCTAACAGCGAAACAAGTAAAGCATATTGCTGTCACAGATCCAACCTGCATAAATTAGCACAAGTTACATCACAAACGGAACGTTTAGGTTGCTATGCTGAAGTATGTAACAGACTAATAAAGAAAACTTCAGCTGCAGCTTACTAATGCCAATTTTCTCTATCGTCTATTATTGTAAATTATCTATTATCTATTTCGTGAGTTTCATATACATTCAATTAGAAAAGAGACGCAAATTTGTTAAAACTAGTCCAGCATTGATAGATTAATTAGAACTTGATTGAGGCCACATTCTTTTTAACCACATAACATAGTGAAGTACGAAGCTAATTAGTACACATATTATAATGTAATAAAATTTCAACTATGTCACATATTCAAAATCTATCACTAGCTGGCATTTTCCTCCCAATCAACTCTTTTCAAACTGAAGGTAATTTTAATGATTTATTCTTAAATCTCAATATATCTAATTTTAAAAAGCTAAAAATATATAATTTTTTTTATCACAATATAACTTTTTAACTGATTATGTAATCTATCTATATATGTTACTAAAATGCATAGACTACCAAATTGTGAAGACAAAACTAAAAAGCATACGCCCATTAAGAAATCATAAAGCGGCAATAATAATAATAATTCATATAAATAATAGCTTGGTATAAACAAGCACCAACCTCATGAAGTTTCTTCCTTCTCCCTTTTGATTCAATAGGAAAACGTTTCAGCATGGAGAATAATCTGAATACAATAAATATATAAATCCAAAGGGTAAAAAACAAAAACAAAAAAAGAACAAAAAGAAGAAGGTTAAGAAATAAAGACATTGGTTTCAACAGTAAAATAAGGCTGAAAGCATCAATAATACTTGCTAAAATGAGTTTTCAAGAGTTATTCAACATACTTTCCTCCATAAATCAAGAAGCCCAGTGCCGCCATGAATGATACAACTGCAAAATACAGTATAACGTGTTCAAGGATAACTAGAGGTGATAAACTAAAATTCAATGAAAGATAGAATTTGGATTGCTTTGGGTATATGTAGTCATCAATTGTAATATCGGATCATTGTATTTTTAAGTATTTGGTAGATTCCGATTATTTAAAAGATTAATAGAAGTATCATAAACATTTTGTGGGTAGAAGTAGAGTTTGCTTGTGAAACGAGTAAAAGTCTCCATAATTAAGTTGTGTTTAAATCAACTAATCGTGTACACAACTTATTTACAGTAGAAATATATCCAGAGGTCCTTTTATAAAAGAGCATTGCATAGCTTGTTTATAATGAATTGATACATTAAGATTCTAAAGTGCTTATGTCATTTTTAACATTATTTCTTTATAACCTTTACTCTATTTTATTTATAGGCTTATTAAGAGTCAGGTTACAATCTTATATTGCACAATAAGTAATACTGTACAAGACTTACCTGCAATGAATAATTTTCCCACAAATTGAACCATCGGGCTGTCGTCTATCCATAGGTACAACCAGATACAAGCCTGATAAGAATGACAAAACGACTTTCAAAATCTCATTTTTTTGTTAATAATATCATAATAGTTACACAAAACCAAACATGTCTTTACCTTTTTAGTAATAAACTAAATTTCTGAATAAGATAATTCATCAGACTTTATGCATTATAATAATTTTTTGGCAACTTTGGACCATAATACCCTATTGTTATTAAGCTAATTTTATTTTTTTACCCATTATACCTGTTAGTGAAATAAGCATAACCAGAATTGACCATTTATATATCACTGATATACGTGAATGTGTATAAGAAAGTTACCTGAATGACATATACTCCAACGTTAACACAAACATATGTTGTCCTGAGTTTATCTGTTGGCAAACTTCTTGCCTGCTCATTCATAAGAACAAAAATATCAAGATACCAAAAGAGAGGAAATTAAAAATTAAAGATGGGAATATTATGTTAACTTGCCTGATGATATATCTCAGCCCAAAATAGAACAAGGAGGGTGTATGTTGAAAAGAAAAGTAGTCCTGGAACTTCGAGTAGCACCCAAATGCAAACCTAATAACAGAAACTTACAAGTATCTTATTACTAATAATAAAGGGTTGTTTGTGATGAACGTTTTGAATGTGCTTAAGTGATTGAGTGACTTTCATTAATCGAATTATATACAACTTAATGAAATAGGATGCGGTAGATGGTCTTCTGATATGCTTTTGTTGTTTGAACTTGTTATCATCGAACAGTGTTTGAAAATTCGAATCATTTAAGAACTACTACTTAAAATGACCATATGAAGTTAATCTTGTAAAAAAGGGAGACATGTCTAGCGAGACGTGAGTAAAGGTCGTTTAAACAAGACAAAAAAGAAGCAGTAATTAGGTTACAACAGATTACGGTTTAATACTCAGTCTTGTTGTAGTAGGTATGGAACAGATAATATAATAACTAAATATCGGAATAAGAATAGGTTTATCCATAGATTAGAAACTGAATATTGTAGCTTTAAGTTGCCTTAATCAAAAGAACCATGCTCACCTTGGGATGCAAATTGAATACTTGCAAATGAAATCCGAAAACAACTGCACGCACTGCAAAAAACAATAGTGACATACATATATACATATTAGTAAAAAAAAAATACATTTGATAAAAAGAATATAATAAATCCTTTAGATGCTACCTCCATTTACAATGAAATTCATGAGATGGAAAACCTTCTGTGTAGTCCAGCCATACTCGGGCACTCTGATTTCAATCCGAATTAATTGAATCTGTAACGACAAACAGCAACTCAAAACAAACATTCATGAAAGAAAGATTGAAAGATTGAAAATTGGTAGTATCAGAGCAAGAAAGATTGAAAATTTGTTACACCCAAAGCTCAGTTAGCACTTTACCACTCAATCAACTCCTATTTATCCATAACCAACAAAAGTACAAAACGATTATTCGCAAATTTTAACAAGGCAACAAAGATTTAAGTGAAGAATCATACTGTAATTAAAAGTTAACTTAAACCCTATCATAACATCAAAGATTAAGGGGATACTAATTCATCATCAGTGAAAATTTAACAAGGCCTAAAATACACAAACAAAAACCCTAAAGATATATTGTAACATATATGCATATGTATACGTACAAGAGCTATGGCAGAAACTAGGGCATAAAAACCACAAAGAGTGAAAAAGATTCCATCTTGCCAATTCCTTGATTCATTAATTTCTTCCCACCAATTTGAATATGCGGATGATGCTGATGATAACAGATCAAATATCTTGATTGATGATGATGATGATGATGATGATGATGATGATGAAACAGGTGACGGTATGCTCAGTAACATTCTTGACATATTGAAACCCTAATAAGCAAATATTACACCAACTCAATATCGTATATGTATCAATTGATTGATCGATCTTACCGAAAACCACAACTGGTTATCAAAAACAATCGATCAATCTATCTCGCAGTGTGCACGGTTGTGGATTGAAATTGAAACAGATTATAAAGTAAAAAACAAATTGGGGAAATTTGTGTTTTGATGGTTTAGATGAGCAGGAAAAAGAAGGAAAGATTGAGTTTGTTTGTTTGTTTCCGCCACACTCCCCTTTTTAATTCTTGGATATGTCTAGATGTCATTAAATTAATAAAATATTGCTTAATTAATTATTAATTATTAATTAATCACACATTAATTAATTAATATTAATAATGATATTAATCTTAAGCACAATTATTTTATTGTTAATTTTGTTTTTGCAAGAAAACATATATTAATAGTGGTGGATCTACAATTTTTTTTTAAATATATCACATCTCATATTTTAAACTAAAGTAGCTCATAACATCTAAATGATTCAAATTCAACGTCTACATCTGTTTGTCAAGACTTTACGGTGTATTTTACAAAACTATTGATCTAGACTTAGATAAAAATTAAATGTATTGCACAAATACGTTGACCTAACAATTACGGACCATTGATGCATCAAATAAATCGATGCGAGCCTATTGAGATCCAAAACTTGAACATATCAATCGAAGAACCCCAAACTCCAAACAGTATCCATTCCAACAATCGAATCGAAGTCTCAACATAAATCACCTGGTTGAAACCAAAAAATAAAATCCAGCGCAAACCACATCCAACTCGAACTAATGAATAACTCATGCTGCCTAAACATGCTCAAAGTGTGATCCTGGTAGATAACTTGTTTATCATGCGTTCCTAACATATTTGATTTGTTTACTGTGTATTCATAAATGTTGAGAAAGGCGATAAAGGAAAATATTGTGGTGGACTTGACTAATTTGTACGATCATTTCTTCGAATCTTCTGGGGAATGTAAAGCTAAGGGTGATTGTTGCACGATTACCGTATTCCAACGGAGACTATTGGCCTGGTGCTACTGGGGATATAATCTATCAGATTCGTTAAGAAGATGAAGGAAGAAAACAAAATAAGTAAGGGTCACTTAGGATTATAACAAAAAGAGCTCTAAATTGATCTTTCTTCTAATGCTTCAAAAGATTTGCTACTCATGCATAGGATAGTTTTCTTCTTCACTATTTGATTATGTGTTGTACTGTTATGTTTAGAGCTGGTAAAATGGGTTGGCCGTGAGAGTTGGGTAACTGGTAAAATTAGGTAGTTTTTGTCAAAAATGGTTCACACTCGGTTGAACTAAGTTTTTAACCATATTTAGTAAGTTTTTTTTATATATAATCGTCATCATAAAAGTTGCCAAGTATTTTGTGAAAGCATTTTGCATCTGACTTTCTTATTTTTTTCAAACAATTTTGTCTTACTTTTGTTGAATTTTTTTTACATCTTGGTAAAACAATAGATTCAATGAAGGAAGATTTCATTATGGTTCACTTGTAGTGTTCATGCACTCATTTTTGTATCCTAATGATTTATGGAATACGTTAGGTATGCAACATAATAGAATAAGTATTATTAAAATATATAAAATACATATATGCTATCATAAATTATATAAATGTTATCATGAATAATACTAACGGTTTGATGATATGGGAAAGCAAAGTCATAGTAACCTAGGTGAAATATAGCTTGTAGAATATCTTGTAAAATATCCTTTCCTGGAGCTTTGGTGCTAATTTCTCTATAAATAAACAAGAATGCAACGAAGAAATAATCAACATTCATATATACATAATACATTACCCTACTCATAAAGTATCAAAGTCAGCGTGCAAAAGCCAACCTTGTCAGATGGAGCATTACAAATATTTTCACTAGCAATTTCCATATTAAAGCTATCACTAAAATTGTACTCTTTACTTATGAATGACAACGATGTAGGTGTTAATGTCCACACACAACTATCCATCTTCTTATATTTCATGTCTAAAAAGCTTCTACTAATTAAACTTACATGATAAAAAAAAAAAAAAAAAAAAAAAGAATATAAGAAAGAGGTACTTACAATAATGAAAGATGGAGGTAGAAAGAGGAGAGTCAATTTATTAGATTGTAAAATATCTTGATGCACCATATTTTTTTACCCAAATAAAACATCTAAATGATTAAGAAAGTAGTCATCGCAGACCTAGGGTCCATGTGACCTATGTTGTTTCAAACATGTGTATCGGCATGAACATGTTAGCCCTGTGTTGACTTTGTCAACCCATCCAGCGGTCCCCGGTAGCCCACTGGAGCCTGACGAAACACCATCACCCATTTCCCCACAGCATGCCAGACCGGAAATAAGGAAGCTACTCTCTTTTGCCTCTTTTAAATACATACATTCAAAAAACTCTTTTTTGCTACTCTTTTTTTTTTATATATATATAATAACAAGCGGCATATATGTTTTATAAAAGAAGACAAACCCTTTGATAGTATTTTTATTAGACTACACACATACTCCGTATATATTAAAATTAAAATATTATATGTATAGTCTAGGAGATTTAATAGAGTAAGTATTATTAAAATATATAAAATACATTTATGCTATCATAAAATATATAAATGCTATCATAAAATACATAAATGCTATGATGAATAATACTAACAATTTGATAATATGAGAAAAGCAAAGTCATAGTAACATAGGTAAAATATACAGTAACTTGTAGAATATCTTGCAAAATATAGAAGCCACCAACCTTCGAGCTTTGATGCTAAATTTCCCTATAAATAAACAAGAATGCAACGAAGAAATAATCAACATCTGTATATACATAATACATTACCCCACTCATAAAGTATCAAAGATGATAAATTCAATGTCTAGTTAATGTATCATCATTCTAATAAAAACATCTGGAGTCGATTAAGATATATTTTCTCATTCATATTCGGTCGATTCCTACCAAGGATAAGTGGCGTAAAACCAATTACACTCAAAGCTGTAATATGAGTTACCAAATAGAGAATCGTCACCCGACACGGTAAAATCACCCACAAACCCTCATACCAATTTAAGAAATCTAACCCCTCATGTGAGTGATACCAACAAATACGGTCATTATGTACCATATTTGTTCCTTGTAATTTGACGTATCATCACAACAAATTGCAAAAGTTTTCATCTCCGCAACCGGTTAGCACTACCGTATCTTGCATTACTGATAAACTTACGTTTTGAATGTTTTGTTCAAAATATTATATTATATTGAGCGATCAATATGTATGTATCAAGTTCATTTATTTTCTTCCTGACACATTGAATGTCCGGAACATCCATCTTTATGTTTATCCTTTTTCATTCGTATATGACATTAGTGGTTGTTGATATGTGTTGGGTGTTATTATGTTGCGAGAGCACAAGTTTTATGTGTGTTTAACAGTTGGTCTAGTGTGTTCAGATAGGTGGTTTGTTTTGGGTGGTGATTTTGATATGATGTTTGTATATTCGGTCTATATAACGTTTTTATAGGTCTTTTCATTTTTAGATGATGGTTTTTCTCGTATTTATATATGTTCATTTCTTAGTTAGAAAAACATATAAAAAAGCACTCGATCCTGTTTCCATTGTTACGGTTTATACCATTCGTGACTTACCTTTAAATCACCTTCAATCTAATTTCATATTTTTACGCAAAAAAAAGGGTAACAGCTAGGGGTACGCAATGCATATATATATATATATTTTTTTTTTTTGGATGATCATAGTTATCTCAAAATAAGAAGGGTAAAATAACAAAAAGATTGAAATACAAGGACTTATTTTGCGACATACTACTTGATACCATTTCTGTATCTGACTAAAAACCCTAATACCCAAAATTCAAAAACCCCTGTTTCTCACTCAAATCTCACTTACATTACAATCCCATTTTTATATCATCAATGGCTTCCATAACCAAACTTAGATTACTAAAATCATATAATCATCAAAAACTATACACAATATATCAAATTCAATCTCGTAAGTTATCATCAATCCTAAACCCTGATTCAACCACACCACTTTCAAGTAAAGAGAAATCAAGAGCAGCACTTTCATTACTCAAATCCGAAAAAAACCCAGAAAGAATCATTGAAATCTGCCGAGCAGCTGCACTCACACCGGAATCCCACCTCGATCGTGTTGCGTTTTCGACCGCGATTTCGAAGCTGACTGAGTTGAATTACTTCGAAGGTATTCGTAATTTCATTGATGAATTGTTAAAAACTAGACCTGATTTGAACAATGAAAAGTTTATATCGAATGCGATTGTTGCTTACGGTCAAGCTGGGTTGTTGGACAATGCATTCCAACTGTTCGATAAAATGCCTCAACTAGGTGTTGGGCAGAATGTGAAATGTTTGAACGCTTTGTTGTTTTCGTGTATGTTAGCTAAAAAATACGATGAGGTGAAGCGTGTTTATCTTTATTTTCCTGGGAAATATGGGGTGAAGTTGAATCTTGATAGCTATAATACTGTGATTAAGGCGTTTTGTGAGTCGGGTTCATCGAGTTCGTGTTATTCGGTTACTGCTGAAATGGTTAGGAAGAATATTAAGCCGAATGCTACGACGTTTGGTCTTATGATTGCTGGTTTTTATAAAGAGGAAAAGTTTGAGGATGTTGGTAGGGTGTTGGAAATGATGAAGAAACATGAAGTTCATATAGGACTCGGAACGTATAATATTAGGATTCAAAGCTTGTGTAAGCTTAAGAAAACGATGGAAGCTAAGGCTTTACTTGACGGGTTTAAATCAAGGGGGATGAAGCCTAATTCGGTTACGTACACTCATTTGATCCATGGGTTTTGTAGGGAGGGGAAGTTGAGTGAGGCAAAAGAGTTGTTTAAGAAGATGATTAAACCCGAGAGTGATTGTTACTTTACGTTGGTTCATTATTTGTGTAAAGGTGGTGACTTTGAAGCCGCGTTGGATGTTTGCAAGAAGAGTATGGAGAAGAATTGGGTCCCGAATTTTTCGTCTATGAAGTTACTTGTTGAAGGGCTTGCAAATGGTTCGAAGATTGATGAGGCGAAAGAGCTTATTGGGCAGATTAAAGAAAGGTTTCCGAAGAATGCTGATGCGTGGGGTGAAGTAGAAGAGAAATTACCAAGTTAGAGTACGTTTGACTAGGTACGTGGATGATAACATTATAATGTTGTTCATGTTTTGGCGTCAATATTAACATTAATATGTCTGGTAATTTCATTATTTTGAATTCATAATGTAGCCGGGTTTCAGTTCTCATTAGAATTTTGTGCTAGTATTTGGCTGGACCGAAACGTTAAGAGAAAAGTTTGTATTTCCATATCCCTTTTCACCTTCCAATTGTTAGCATGCATCTGTTCATATTTATTTTAACTTTATGACTTTCTTGGATCTCATTTATCTGAATGATGACAGATTAATATGTGATCACAGTTATATCTTCTTCCTGTGAGAAGAAATTAAGGCAAAATTCACACGTTGACGGAGTGTAGAATGCTAAAATTTAGAGATGATAGTTTTGATCCATTCACTCGTATATGAGGTTGCATTTAATCTAAACGGTTGAATGAATTGGGTAATAGAGGAACAGTTTACATAATCATATTGTGTCAAATGGGATGAATGTTATATAAAGTATATCTAAATATATCAATGTATTCAACCTCCGAAATTGTTTTATATAAACTTAAGATCATCTATCTATTTGTTTGTGTTCATATCATCATCTTTCTGTTTATAACTAGTTTGGAAAAATAAACAGATTTGTGTTAGCTGGTCAATGCAACATGACAATGCCCATTTTAATCATTCTTGAAGATGACCCATTCGAACCAAAACTTGTTTTCTGCGGTTAGCGCGTTACCCAATAGAAGTTTCTGAAACGAAATACTCTGTATATAATTGTGCTGGTGCACATAAATCTCAGATCATTGATAGATCTGTTGAATATACAGTGTACCTTGTGTGTGCGGTGACAGTATGATCTCCAATGTATCTTGCTCTGTTTATGTTTTAAACTAGGTCTTGAAATCCTTGGTTATCACTGATTCACTATAAAGATTTTTGCATCTATGTGCAAGCATTTGTCTTGGTGTCTCTAAAATGAAAGAAGTGATGATTGCATTTTCTAAGTCTTTATCCGAAGTGTGAAATATGCTCTCTTGGTAAATCACTAAATCCCATTCATTAGAATAATCACGAAAAACACCAAAGCTTTCGTAATTTGTATACATTATATTTATTTATTATTATTAATTATTATTTTATTATATACAGCGAAAGTTGTTTATTAATTATACTTGTGCAGTGGTGCACTGTGTCTCTTGCAAGGTTGGAGAATTCGGATCTCGGAGAGATCTCGTTTGGACTTTTTTAGGGAGATCTCGGCATTTCGGAATAATCTCGGGGAGATCTCGGACTTTGACTTACGTTGACTTTATAGTTTTTTTAATAAAAATATACATAAAAACATAAATATATGTATATTTATATACGTTTTTACGATATTTTAGAAAAATATCCAAGAAATGGGCGAGAAAATCTTAGAAAATACGAATTTTACAAGATAATCTTACAACTTAGCAAGAAAATCCGAGAAAGCGTGGCTTTGACTAAGTCTGACCCCGTTGACTAAGAAATCTCGGGAGATGAACATCTCGTCTCGGTTGCCTTCTAAAAACGAGATCTCGGGGAGATCTCGGGAGATTTACAACACTGGTCTCTTGTGACTTTACTAGAGGATCTTGTCTTATATAATATGCCTTTTGAGGTGTGAATGTGGTGATCAACAATGGTGAGTGGTTTTGATAATGGTGATATGAGCTTTCATAGTGTTTGATAAGCCCTTTTGAATAGAATAACACACAATAACGGCAATACTCAATTTCACGCATGCAAGGTATGAGAATTAATACACAATTGTCAATTAACTTTCTATATTAATTATTGTATCTGAGGTGCCAAGTAAAAAGTGTTTTGAGTTGAAAGTTTAAATGGTTTAGAATGACCATTTTCACTTTCTGCACTTAACCTTTCATGCAGCTTTTCGTATCTAAGTGATACTTGAACTCAACCATTTGATTAATAAATAGGTCACCCAAACAATTGTTCCAACTTTAAGTAGGTATTGCTCAATCAAAATATTCATTGTCGTTTATGTTCTCTTTAATCATTACAAGATGATTGACGTCTAAATATTCTCACACAAGGTGTCATGATCAAACTAAACTACCTGTATATCTTGACGTGGCTAGAGAAAAGGGTTCACATGATAAACTGGTTCGTCAACGTACAAATGAGGAAAATATTTATCCTCATTTGATAAGTTTGAACAGGAAAGACCCACTTACTATGTTTACCCATTTTCAAATACCTTTTTGTATGAGAGCCTAAATATAGTTGCATATTCCAAAAAGAGTTTTGTATTTGTAAGAATAGAAACATATGTTTATCAAATTGGTTAACCATCATTGTTGTGAACCAACTAATAATGATATGATTGGTTTCTTGCAATCAATCTCTTCAAGTATTGAACTATTAAACCATTATTGTTAACTAAAGATAACTTCTACTCCATATATTTGAAATTTTTAAATAATTGTACAATTGTTCTGTATACCTAGTCCAAACTGGCCGGAGCATTATATCTTATACGACTTCGTTTATTTCCATATTTGGGCAGAATTTCGGGCACATCAATAAAGCTAGTAGAGTTTGAAAATCCTACCCTTGTTGAACATTGTAATTTGCTAGGTCAGAATAAGATATAAAGTGATAGTCAGATTATAAAATGATCATGGAGACATAAAATAAAATACCAATTTACCAATGTGTTCCGGAAATAATATATAGCAAGATTACAATACTCGTCGACTTGTAACACGAGCACTATTAGTTGGACTCTAGCATAGTAGTAGCAGCTGATTCGAAAAGTTTGTTTAGTTCCATCTTTACTTCATCTCCAGCATATATGAAATCGACTGCTTTTCTTGCTAGCTCAAACATTTCTACCTTTCCAATACCTGCAAATCAGCAATTGAAGATCAAAAATCGCTTACCATTTCTGAAATCGTCTTTATTGAGAATTCTGAACCCTAGTTGTACTGTACAACTTGCCATGCACCAGCAAGTAAAGTGAATAAATACGTACCGAAAGTAGCAGATGCAAGGGCGTATTCATTGGAAAGATTTGTGGAGAATACACCCGAGTCGTCTGTGCAGAGTACTATCGGATGGTTTTCTTTGTATAGCTCGGCTGTAAACAAACATCAGCGTGTTATATATTGTCTTTTATATTCATATATTCTCTGTATACGAGTCAATTTTTAACTCATTTACTTATAAAAAGACTTAATTTGAACTAATGGTCCCTATTTCCAATAAAAGTACAAATAAGAGAAAGAACAACTAACCAAAATGATGAAGATCAAATGAAGAAATAGTCTCGGTTCGGATGTTGGATGTTAAACATATTTCAACCTGCATACATATAGAAATATATATTTAAGACTTACTAAAACGACGAGCAAATATTTATTTATGAAAAAAAAAGAGAATACCGGGATTTTGGATGATTTCAGTTTCTTCCATTCTTCATCTTCAAAGCAACATGCATGCCCGATTCTGCCAGGAAGAAACTCAAGCATCTCTTGGATTTCAACTGGATTAGGCACCTAAACGCACTACGTCGTGAAATAAACTAGTTATTACGATAATCTAATAGAATATTTTAATATAAGTATTAAAGTTCACTATTTAACCAATTCATAGAAAATAATGTTGGGAAGAAAAATGACCTCGCCACAGTGAAGTGTAACTGAAAGACCTTGTTCTCTAGCAAACTTTAATGCTGGGAAAAATGTTTTCCTAAAATTAAAAAAAAAGAAAATCAAAACATATTTCAGTGTTACAAAACGAAATCATATAGAAGTATTATGTCTACCATTCACCAACAGTCGGATTGCCAGAAAGGTCAATACCAATAACACCCATATCCTTCATTTCCAAAGCAAGATTAACCTAAAAAAATACAGTTTCAAGACATGAAAACATCAACCTTACGGTTTTGAGAAAACGTAGAAACTATAGGTAGCAAATCATGTGGGTCGGGTGGATAAATGTAAGTGTTAGAAACCAGTCCGGGTCCAAAACAAGCATGTTTCTACTAAAAGTTGAAATAGGCAGGGTCGGGTTGACCTAAAACACTTTTTGCTCAAACCTTGTAATTCATTTTTTCAAATAGTTAACCGTGTCAAAGAAGATTAACGATTTTATCATCAAGCTAATCTTAGTTTTAAGCTTTAAAATACAATTTGTGCACCTTGTGATCAACTTGTCCCACTTGACCCGTTAGACATAAAACATAACTCAAATCTACTAATTCATAAGCAAATCGGTACTGCCAACTCCGAAAAAAAAAGTGTAGCTAATTAACATGAAGTCTTATAAAGATACCGTTTCCATCGCAGATTCAGTAGATTCACGTCGATCAATGCTTAGTAAAAGTCTTACATATATCTTCTTTTCGGTTTTAGATGAAAGTTTCATAGAATCATTCGTACAAAAGTTGACGTTAAGACTAGTACCCACGGATCTTAAACCCTCAATAATGGCTTCAACATATGACCGCTTGCTCATACCTATGGAATCATTTCTCTGAAAACTTTGATTAGTTCAACACAGTAACTATTAATCATCAATTTATAATAACAAGGCAACCATACATTACCAATTATCTATTTAGGAGAAATTAAACTACCCAAGTACCTTAGGAGTTGTTCTTAACTCCAAGTAAACCACATTTTCAGCTGCGAAATCTTCTACGACCTTTAAACATGAAAGAAAAAAAGAAATCATTACCCGTGCATACACACAAATCAAAAGTATATCAGGAACAAACAGTAACGTACTTCTTTTGTAATTCTTGTAATTGTTTTATGGTCAGTGGTAACCATATGAATCAGATCAAATAATTTGAACACCTCACGTAGTGAACGGTCATCTAATCCAATCCAGTTTTTCATGGAAAGAAAGCATGAAGAGAACAATATCAGCATACAATTACAATATATAACATATAAACATGAGAAGAAATAAAAACATGGGAAAAGAAAGCTCACTTTTCAGGATAACGTGCTCGAAATCAGGAAAGACAATGGTGCCCTTTTCACCCAATTCTTTAGCAAGCTCTCTATTCACAATTTACAAATTCAGCCTCAAATATTAATTATAGAACTTAAAATTGACAAAATATGTCTAACATATCATATACCACATCATTTTATTAGTAATAAATGGATTTTTTCTATGATGTGTTTTTTTTTTAACAGCAGTTTGGAATCACCCAGGGGACTAAACCATCCACGTGTGCATCTCCTGCAGTTGCATAACCCGCCGTCAACTGCTGCCCAAGAGGAAACCCGATCCAATATGAGGGCATGGGTGGTAAAACCCCCCTCCCCCACTGCCCCCGCAACGAGATGTGCGAAAGACAGCCTTGGGTGGAAATCAAGGGTTAAAGGGCAACCTTGTGTGCAATGCTGCACCTCACAGGAGTTGAACTCCTGACCTCTCGCTAAAAGAGGTAGGCCACTACCACGTGTGCTACAACACAAGGTTTCTATGTTGTCGTTAACGTGCGCATTACACTTCAATAACTACCACCTTAAAATTAATATGTAACCGTTAATAATAACGAATTTACGCATCTTAACAGCATTCCTTAAAATCACTTTTAGAAAAATCCTAGAAAGATATATTATGTAAGCAAAAGATTGTAACTGTAATCAAGAGCAGATATGCAAATTTAGCAGCACCTTTTATTATTTTTTTCTTTTTTTTTTTTCTTTTTGACAATTGTTGTAAATAGCCCACCACCAACAAATCTCTCACAATATTGGTGAAATAAGTTGTGATCAAAATTTGAACTTTGTAACAGAAAAAAAATCATTTCAAAATTGGACTAGAGAATTAATCCATCCAGTTTCACATCAAAAGTAAACTCACGTTGTCTAAAATCATATAATGCTCACATATATGTACTAAATTACAGCAATTAAACCCTAATTACAACTTCTATATAATACAAATACAAAGATAAATAATAAAAGATAAAGAAGCAAGACATACAGTAGAGTTGAATTTCTTATGGAGCCATTAAGATGAGCATGCAATTCCACCTTTGGCATTGAAACACACCAATCCATCTCTCTATCAATCTTTTAATTTTACTGATTTTGAACTTTGATTTGCAATTGAAGCTTAACTCACAATTAGGGCACCAAATCAGGTAGACGAGGGAACTGTTGTTGCAATTTAAGTCCCACCCCTAATTGTTTTATTGAAACAGATAGTGACTTTATAAATGATTTTGACTAATTGATTAATTTTAAACGTTTGATGCTTAAATTGTTAAAGATATTGCAATTGATGTACTAATTTCTTAAATGCACCATATTTATAATACTTCTTAACAATTTAGCCGTAGATGAACATTTTACCCATTCCAATTAGACTGTTTTCAACGTGGCGGTGACAAGTAATTACTTTTTGGGTCAAAAGATGAAGTTAAATAAAGGAGAGTGTCAAATTTGAGGGTTAAATTTGTGAATGTGTGATGTAGTAAAATATTATTGGTAGTTGGGTATAAAATATATTAATTAATAATATATAAAAATATTTGAAAAAATCTGATTGGCTGACACACATTTGACACACCAGTCAAATTTTCGACTGACGCCCCGGGCGTCAAATTTTGACGCCGCGTTAGGGGCGTCAAAGCTGTTGCCAAGTGGGATGACGGGATAAAATTGATGCCGGGTTATATACAGTCTTAGAGTGGAAATCAGTGAAGTACTCGTGATTTACTTGGTCAGACTTATTAGAGAGGTTCTGAAAGACCAAATGTCACATCAACGTTACATCATCACTTCCTTCTCATGATTAAACTCAAGACTAACACTCTCAACAATTACATCTTTTTTTACAATAATTGGGACTCACATTTAATTATTTTAACTAAATTAAAAATACTTTTATTATTATTACTATACTAACTATTAGACAAAAATGGTGAATAGTAATCAGGGGTATTTTCGTCCTTTCACTTTTTTTTCTTTTTACTTTTTCCTTCCTTTTTTCAAATAAAGCCCCCAACTTAAAATATAAAAAAAAAACCCGACCCCCCAAACAGGGAGTAAAGTGTCAAATAACTATTTATATAAAAAAATTTAACTAAACTCCACCCAAATATTCAACGGGTTATATCTTCTCGCTCGCAACGAGTTCAATTTTTTCGAGAAATATTAACTATTAGACAAAATGATGAATAGTAACTAGGGGCGTTTTCGTCCTTTTATTTTTTATTTTCTTTTTCCTTTTTCCTTTTTCCAAATAAAGACCCCCAACTTAAAAAAAAAAAAAAAAAACCGACCCCCCAAAGAGGGGGCTAAAGTGACAAATAACTATTTTTATAAAAAAAAAACTTAACTAAACTCCACCCAAATATTCAACGGGTTATATCTTCTCGCTCGCAACGAGTTAAATATTTTCGAGAACATCGTTAAACTCGAAATAATTTTAGGAACACAATGTCACTAACTATAGGCAAAACGGACGCTTTTTAAAAACGATAAATATTTGAGGTATTTTTCATACACGTTGATTTTGCGTTAAATTATTAAAAGTCGACAATTCCATGGCGAAACACGGAGATGTAAAATAACATTTAAATCTTTGACGGGTTATGCCTTTTTAGTTCGACTCGAGTTGCCTTTTTAGTTCGACTCGAGTTGCGCTTCAACGACATGATCGTTAGCCACGAAATAATTTTACAAACTAAACACAATAAAATACATTGAAAATCGAACCCCCGGCGCGAAGCGAGGGTTCGATAACTAGTTAATATTAATATTATAATTTTTGATTATTATTAATTACATTAAACTACATATAATTTAAAATTAAAATTAATTTGATTAATTATTAAAAAGATAAAACAAAATAAATATGTACCGAGTATACAACTAGCATCTTTCGGTGAACCCTACCTTAAAAATAAAAAAATATAGTTTCTTCATCTTCAACCTTATACACGTACATTGTACAACACTCATGAAAATGGGTTTGAAACTCCAACAAAAATTAAAAAAATTGTTATAATTCAGTAGGCTTATAACTACCTTTAGTGGTTCTTGACTGTAGAAGGTATATAGAGATGGAGATACTGTAAAACGGAGAAAACAAAGGTTGAACAAAAGGTATGAGTAATTGGTTTTTTATTTATAGAAAAATGTACAATGAGAGTTTGGTGGCATTTGGAATCTAGAGAGAGAGAGTGTTTTTGTTAACCAAAAAATACATACTATAAACTCTAACTCAACACACCTATTTATACTCAAAAAAATATACTATGCAATATCTATAATAATAATAAAATTATCATCCAATTATTACTTTTATAACACTCCCTCTTGGATGATAATTTTATTAGTGAATAACTAGTACTGCCTCGTTAAAACCCTTGCTAAAGAAAACCCTTTGGGATAAAACTTTAGCTAAGGGAAAAAGAGTGCACCATAGAGTTGACTCCCCCTCAAGTAGGCAACGCCTGAGTTGTTACATCTTCTGAACATGCCTCATGCCAATATTATGAACGTGTGTTCTGAAAAATAGCAGTTGGAAGTGCTTTGGTGAAAAGGTCAGCAGAGTTTTTGCTGGACTGAACATATCTCATTTCAATCTGGTTGTCCTTAATGAGATTTTGAGTGTATGAGAAGAATCTAGGGGGTATGTGTTTTGTTCGGTCACTTTTGATATACCCTTCTTTCATCTGTGTTATGCAAGCTACATTATCTTCATAGATAGTTGTTGAACTTTTATTGCGTTCTAGTCCACAAGAATCAGTAATGAGTTGTGTCATTGATCTCAACCAAAAACATTCCCGACTGGCTTCATGTAATGCAATTACTTCGGCATGATTTGATGATGTTGCAACAAGTGTTTGTTTTTGAGAACGCCATGATATTGCGGTACCTCCATTTAGGAATACATATCCATTTTGAGATTTAGCTTTATGTGGATCAGATAAATAACCTGCATCTGCATAACCAACCAAATCTTATTTTGATTCGTTAGAATAAAATAATCCTAAATCAGTAGTTCCTCGAAGGTATCGAAATATGTGTTTGATCCCATTCCAGTGTCTTTTGGTAGGAGCTGAGCTGAACCTTGCCAACAAATTAACTGCAAAAGAAATGTCAGGTCTTGTACAATTTGTAAGATACATAAGAGCTCCAATTGCACTAAGATATGGTACTTCTGGTCCCAGGATATCTTCATGATCTTCACAGGGACGAAATGGATCAGTGTCAACATTAAGTGATCTAACAACCATAGGAGTACTTAATGATTTTGCCTTGTCCATATTAAAACGTTTTAAAATCTTTTCAGTATATGTTGTTTGATGTACAAGTAAACCATTAGGCATATGTTCAATTTGTAAACCAAGGCAATACTTGGTTTTTCCGAGATCTTTCATTTCAAATTCTTTCTTTAGAAGTTGAATGGCTTCATGGATCTCTTTATTTGTACCTATGATATTAAGATCATCAACATAAACAGCTATGATCACATATCCGGATGTTGTTTTCTTAATGAAAACACATGGGCAAATAAGATTATTGGTATACCCTTTGCTTATCAAGTAATCACTTAATCGTTTATACCACATGCGACCCGATTGTTTCAACCCATATAAAGACCTTTGTAACTTGATTGAGTACATTTCTTTGGGTTTTGCATTGGTTGCTTCTGATACCTTAAATCCTTCAGGTATCTTCATATATATATCACTATCAAGTGATCCATAAAGATAAGCAGTCACAACATCCATGAGATGCATTTCTAAATTTTCAGAAACTGTCAGGCTGATTAAGTATCTAAAAGTAATTGCATCCATAACAGGAGAATAAGTTTCCTCATAATCAATTCCCGGTCTTTGAGAAAAACCTTGAGCTACAAGTCTAGCTTTATACCTTGTAACTTCATTTTTCTCATTTCTTTTTCGCACAAAAACCCATCTATATCCCACAGGTTTCACATCTTTAGGTGTGAGAATGATAGATCCGAAAACTTTTCTTTTATTGAGTGATTCAAATTCAGCTCGTATTGCTCCTTTCCAATGATCCCAATCATGTCTATTTTGACATTCCATGACAGATTTTGGTTCTGGATCATCATCATCATTCATGATGTCATATGCAACATTATATGAAAATATCTCATCAAGATTTTTCATTTCATTTCGGTTCCATAATATTTTTGAATGTGCGTAATTGATTGAAAATTCCGTATTGACATCATCAATCTCCTCTGCAGAAGGAGTATTGATTTGTAGTTCTTCTTGAACACTTTCTTTTACCTCATTATCAGCTGATTTTCTTTTTCGAGGATTTTTATCTTTGGAACCAATTGGTCTCCCACGTTTCTGGCGTGGCAAAGACTCAAGAATAACATTATTGCCAGTTTTTGGAATTTCAATTCGAGCTGGAGCATTTGCTGCTGGTATATATGATTTAGTCACTCTTTTTGTATCTGTAAATGCATCAGGCAATTTATTTGCAAGTTCTTGCATATGCATTATTTTTTGAACTTCGATCTCGCATTCTTTTGTGCGAGGATCAAGATACATTAATTGAGGTTCACACCATGAAACATCATTTTCTTTATTTTTTATTTCTCCCCCTAATCTAGGGAATAATGTTTCATTAAAGTGACAATCAGCAAAACGTGCTATAAAAACATCACCCGTCATGGGTTCAATATATCTTATTATTGAAGATGTTTCATATCCAACATATATTCCCATCCTTCTTTGAGGACCCATTTTAGTGCGTTGTGGTGGTGCGATAGGGACATAAACCGCACAATCAAATGTTCTAAGGTGGGAAATATTTGGCTGATGACCAAAAGCAAGTTGCAAAGGAGAATATGTATGACTTGCGCTTGGTCTAATGCGAATCAATGATGCAGCATGCAAAATTGCATGGCCCCATACAGATACTGGGAGTTTTGTTCGCATTATCAATGGTCTAGCTATTAGCTGCAATCGTTTAATTAATGATTCAGCTAAACCATTTTGTGTATGCACATGGGCAACGGGATGTTCAACAATAATCCCAATAGACATGCAAAAGTTATTAAATGCTTGAGACGTAAACTCACCGGCATTATCTAGTCTCACCCTTTTAATAGTATAATCAGGGAAATGTGCTCTCAATTTAATAATTTGAGCAAGAAATTTTGCAAATGCCATATTTCGACTTGATAATAGACAAACATGAGACCATCTACTAGATGCGTCTATTAGAACCATAAAATATCTAAATGGTCCACATGGTGGATGAATTGGTCCACATATATCACCTTGAATTCTTTCAAGAAACATTGGTGATTCTTTTTCAACCTTAAGAGGTGATGGTCTTATTATCAACTTTCCAAGTGAGCATGATGTACATGGGATAAGTGCATCATGAGGGATCCTTTGATCCGCCAATGGATGTCCATGTGTATTTTGTATTATTCTTTTCATCATTGTTGATCCTGGGTGACCTAATCTCTCATGCCACAAACTGATCATTACAGGATCACATAATTTTTCTTTAACTACCACATTTACTTCAGGTACATTTATATGTGTATAATGTAAACCAGAATGAAGTCTTGGTAGTTTTTCAATTACACGATTCTTATCAGTGATACTTAAATATTTTTCATTTTTTGTTGTCACTGACTGATAATCATATCCATTTTGGTATATGTCAGAGAAACTTAACAAATTTCTCTTTGACATGGGAGAAAATAAGGCATTATTTATCAGAAAATTCGTACCATTTGGTAACATGAATTTTACCCTTCCCATTCCTTTTATTAAGTCCACAGGACCTGATATAGTATGTATAGTTCCTTCCGTTGCTTTCAAGCCTGTGAAATATTTTTTAGATTTGAGTATGGTGTGAGTGGCACCACTGTCTGCAATACAAATATCTCCACCATTTGACTGATTTTTTACTCCAGCAGTATACATCATGAACTTCAAAAAAAAATATGAGAAAAAAATAATGAGTATATAATTCATCAATATATTACATTCAAAACATGTTACAAACGATAGCACATAATAAGGAAATATGTAGTAAACTAGATATGGTGTAGATTGAAAATCTACAACCATTTATTTAACGAGAACATATAATAGGATATATATATATATATATATATATATATATATATATATATATATATAGATATTAGAAATTTATTCATTAAAGTAGTCACAAGTTGGCTCAGTGATTTTTGTATCAAGGTCATCCACAAGATTTGCTTCTTTTCCTTTTCCCTTTAGGGATTCTTGATACCGATTAACAGAATGCTGATTTGTTCGGCAGTTTTTAGACCAGTGGCCAATTTTACCACATCGGTAACAAGAATCTTCAACATTCTTTGAAGAGCCTTCTTCAACATTGTGATTTGTGGGATTGTATGGTGTTTGGATTTTATAATTTTGTGGATTATTATTTCTTTGTCCACGACCACGACCACCACGACCACCACGACCACGACCACCACCACGACCATTACCATAAGGATGATTTCGAACATAGTTATGATTTTTATTATTGTTATGGTAATTTCCATGATGATGGTTTTGGCCAATATGGCTACGACCTCTTCCACACCCTCGTCCATGTGCATTTCTTCTTTTATTATTATTATTATTATTGTTAATAGCATTAGCTTCAGGAAATGCTAGCGCACCGGTAGGACGAGATTCTTGATTTTTCATCAGTAATTCTTTATTAACTTCTGCGACTAAGAGATAAGTTTGAAGTTTGGAAAAAGTTTTTTAATTCTGCAATCTTAAATTTTCTTGCACAGTTATATTTGCAGAATGCATTGTGGAGAAAGTTTTCTCCATCATATCAGCATCACTTATTTCTTGACCACAGAATTGAAGCTTTGAACGGATCTTGAACATGGCCGAGCTGTATTCACTTACCTTTTTGAAATCTTGGAACCTTAGATTTCTCCATTCTTCCCTCGCAGCTGGAAGTAATATTTCCTTTTGATTATCGAATCTACTCTTGATACTTTCCCATAAAACATGTGGATCTTTGATAGTGAGAAACATATGTTTTAAGGTGGTATCAATATGTTTGCGAATAAAAGCAATTGATTTTAATTTATCTTGATCGGAACAAGTATTATTTTCTTTTAAAGTTTCTAGAATACCCAATGATCCAAGATTTATTTCTACGTCCATAACCCATGATGTGTAGTTTGTTCCCGATACGTCTAAGGCATCAAACTCAAGCTTTGATAAGTTTGACATTTTCTATTTTCAAAAAGATGAACAACATAAATCATAATCATAATCATAATCATAATATTTTTTTTCGTAGATAAATAACAACATGCAATTAGAATTAGTTTAGATTCATAAGTAGTAAACAAAGGAATAATGGTATGATTACAAATAATAAAATCATAAGGGAATATAGGTTCATATTATATTATATTATTAATGATATTATTATAATATATATTAAGTTATAATATATATTATTATAATATATTTTTCTTATTTTAACCTTTAAGATTTACTTTTAATAAAAATACAAACTACTTTTCTTATTTTAACTTTTAAGATTTACTTTTAATAAAAATACAAACTACTTTTTTTATTTTAACTTTTAAGATTTACTTTTAATAAAAATACAAACTATTTTTTCTATTTTAACTTTTAAGATTTACTTTTAATAAAAATACAAACTACTTTTTTTATTTTAACTTTTAAGATTTACTTTTAATAAAAATACAAACTACTTTTTCTATTTTAACTTTTAAGATTTACTTTTAATAAAAATACAAACTACTTTTTTATTTTAACTTTTAAGATTTACTTTTAATAAAAATACAAACTACTTTTTTTATTTTAACTTTTAAGATTATAAATTTAAGAATAAACATTAGTATGCATGAAATAAATAATGATTAATTGCATAAGTAATCATAAATGTTAGATAACATATAAAGACCCCATCGTATTCGTATTGATCGGAATTAATCTCGACCCATGGTACCGTGTTGTCAAATGACGTGTTGCGTACATAAAGTACCGTGTTGTCAAATGACGTGTTGCGTACAATCATGAGGTCTTATTAACATAAATATAAATGTTAGTGAAGTTAATAAGAGTTAGATTACAGAAAATATAATTCAGGTGGTATAACCGACCATATATAACTTAAATAACATAAATATAAATGTTAGTGAAGTTAATAAGAGTTAGATTACAGAAAATATAATTCAGGTGGTATAACCGACCATATATAACTTAAATAACATAAATATAAATGTTAGTGAACATAACTGTAAATGTTAGTATACATAAATAAATGTTAGATAACATAAATGTAAATTAGGCGACAGTGTCGACCATATATCATTTAGGTGGTATAACCGACCATATATTAGTTAGGTGGCAGAGCCAACCATATTTAGTATAAATGTTGAGATAATCGTGCTGATAACGTGTTATAATTCAGTAGGCTTATAACTACCTTTAGTGGTTCTTGACTGTAGAAGGTATATAGAGATAGAGATACTGTAAAACGGAGAAAACAAAGGTTGAACAAAAGGTATGAGTAATTGGTTTTTTATTTATAGAAAAATGTACAATGAGAGTTTGGTGGCATTTGGAATCTAGAGAGAGAGAGTGTTTTTGTTAACCAAAAAATACATACTATAAACTCTAACTCAACACACCTATTTATACTCAAAAAAATATACTATGCAATATCTATAATAATAATAAAATTATCATCCAATTATTACTTTTATAACAAAAATTAGAAATTTAATCAACAAATACACCAACATATACATATACTCCCGTCCCGAGATATTTCACAGAAGCACTAAACGAGGGACGAAAGAGTGCAGGCGATGGCCTGGGCGGCCCCCTGCGCGAGCCGCTGCCATCGGCGCCCAGGTGGACGGTGGCCTGGGTGAAGTCCAAGACAGATCCGTTGGGAGCTCTCTTATGCATTAATTTTTTTTTCTTAAAGTCCATAGGAATTAAACTTTATATATATATATATATATATATATATATATATATATATATATATATATATATATATATATATATATATATATATATATATATATATATATATATATATATATATATATATATTGAAAACTTTGAAATCAATGACGGGATAAAAACTACCTAGCCGATCATTTTATACGTGCAAACGCATTTTCAGGCAGAAACCCGAACCGCATAACAGGGACCCGATCCATCAATCCATATGAGCATGTGGACAAGACCGAATTCCTAAAATCGGAACGATAATACTTCTATTGGGACTTCTTAGGAGGCACGGTAGACCCCAACGATCGAGCCCGTGACCTCTACCTACCCATATTGAGGTGAACCAATCGGTCGCGAAAACGGTTTTTAAACTTAATATTATACATTTGATTGAAGTGAACAAATAGCTATTTAAAATTTGAATGAATTAAACGTTTTAAGTGATTTTAATTCAAGATTTCTTTAAGCAGAAAAAAGAAAAAATATTCTTGAAATTTTTTCAGTACAGAGAAAAGAAATGAATTAGAAAAAAGTTCTTATTGTAATCTTTTTCCGTCTATAACTAATTATATACATACATTTAAAAGGTAAAGTGAAAATGAATAGTACTATTTATTTTTCTACTTTTTACAAACTTAACCTCTTAACTTTCATTAAAATACAAATCGAACCCTCCACTTTATACATATATTTTTCCCCAAATTTCAGAAGCTTAACCCCCTAACTTTTATTAAAATACAAAACGAACCCCCACTTTACTAACTTTTTTTTAATGAATAGTACTATTCATTTTTCCACTTTTCGCAAACTTAACCCTTTAACTTTCATTAAAATACAAATCGAACCCCCCACTTTATACGTATATTTTTCCCCAAATTTCACAAGCTTAACCCCCTAACTTTTATTAAAATACAAAACGAACCCCCACTTTACTAACTTTTTTTTTACTAATATTCAATTTTCACAAACTTAACCCCCTAACTTTTATTAAAATACAAATCGAACCCCCACTTTATACGTAAAGTTTTTTCAAACTTCACAAACTTAAACCACTGACTTTTATTAAAATACAAACTGAACCCCCACTTTACTAACTTTTTTTTTTAAAATAAAACCCGAACACTAAAAGAAGCAACTTTCACAAAAGGAACAACCCTTCAATGTTATGTCGAAAAAAATTCTTTTTTACAAAATAGATCAAGATTTTTTTTTAACTCGCATTCAAAGCGGAGCCCCCGGCGCGAAGCGAGGGCTCCACAACTAGTTTCTAACAAAAATGACCATATTCTCAATCACAGTCTTAACATCATCGTTTCATTAAGTTATAAAGTGCAAAAGAACTATAATAACTTGATCGATCTGGCTTTAGTAGTGGTAAGTTTCCTTAGTTAATCTATATCACTTTCATTTTAGTGAAAAGGAAACTGAAAAAGAGCTTACAAGATAAATCTTTGCTCTTTCATGTGCTTCCGTTCAATATCTTCCCTCTTCATTCTTTGAGTTCGCATTAACATTTTCCATTACTCGAGACGTAAAAATGAACTCTTATAAACGTTAAATTTTTCGATACATATAATAAAATAATACAACTAAAAAGTTATAATTATCAAAACAAATTATAATTATAATTGTTTACTAAATCTTTCAAACAAAATGACATTTGACTTTTGGTTAGTTTTTTCCAGTTGTATGTTCCTTTTAGCCCTACTTGAACCAATAGCAAAACAAGCATACGTAAAGGGATTTTTTTTTATTATTTTTTTTTTTTTTAAGTTTCGGATTATTCGATGGCCTAATTTATCAGTTTTCACAAATTTAGGTGATTTTCTCTTTTTTATCGTATGCACACCTACTGTGTGCTACTTATCTTATTGTTACTCGTTACATATATCTCCGATGCTCGTACAATATCTTCCACGTATGTATTGATTTCTCTTTCATTCTTGTATTTTATGCTTTTGAGTGTTTTGATTATGTTACTGTCTTCTGGAAGTAGTCTCTGTATTGTCGAATGCATGAGAGATTGTTTTTCTAACCATAGGTAGAGAATTGATATTTTTCTATTTGGTAGAGAAATTACTTTTCGTTTATTTTTAGGGTAGATGAAGGAATGTTCAATATTACTTCTTTTATACCGCACTTTCGTGGAATTGAGTATTATTGTTGTAAGTGTTATTTTATTACATTTTATGTACAAGTCTTAACAACAATCTTTCAAAGCATGGTCAATTGAGAATGTTGCACTCAAGTCATCCGTACTCACGGGTGATTTTTCTAATTTAACAATTCAACACAGGTCTGGATACCTACGAGTCACGGGTTTTTCTTCGACCATTGTCATTATTGATCCGGATCGCTTTGAAGTGGTCGAATTCAATCGGTCCTGAACTAGTCATTATTCCTTTTTGGGTCAAGACGAACTTTCTAAAGATCAGATTCAATGCTGTCCGTATGGAGTTTCAGGTTTATACTATTTCACCCATATGTCTTTTGTCCATTAGCAGTACCAAGATCATACCGGTGGGTGTACGAAGTTGGTACTTTATGTAGTGTTTCTTTGTGAAAGACAAGCACCTATTTAGTATGCAACAGAGTGGTTGGTGGTTCAACAATTAAATGTCATTGGTCAATCCACATTTACGTCTCACTGGATCCAATTACCACTTGGTTCGTGGTCCCATTTCATTTGACTGTTGTTTTTACGACTATAGTATAAAGTTGCATTAATAATTTTTTCCCTTGATTCTATTTGTATTTTACAAATCCTATCCACTAACTTACCATATTCCCATTTACATCACCTAGTCACCTACGCATATTATTATATTATAGATATAGAATATAGATATAGATATAGACATAGATATAGATAGATATAAATAATATCTATGTTTACTTTGTACAAGACTTAAACGTACTCCATATTAAGTTTTAAATCATTTTGGGGGCTTTATTACCTGAAATTTTACCTTTTATGAGGGAGCAATGTGCTCGTTCATAATAGGTTTATTCGCTTACAAAAAAAAAAAAAAAAAAAACGTTTTAAATCATTTCATCTAAATAAAAATCGATAAAAAAAATCAAAACAGAAGAAACAAAATTTTAATTTGATTTTCAATTTATTGTACAAATTTAAAGGGTGATGATCCTTACATACTAGAATTTCATCATACACCACCAAATTTACTTCTTTTACCAATTTACCCTTTCCATGATGGGTGGCCTCCCGAGAAGTCCTAATGTTGCCAAAAAAGTCGTGAGCTTACGGGTAAAACAGACAATATTGTGGTCGTGGTAAGGAGGGATGTTACCAAAGTTATCAGAGTCTCGTAGCCTCTCGGAGTGTGACGGGCACTCAACTCGTGCATCTTCTAAGGTATGGATCTTGGATAACAATTGTGTTCAGCCTAACGAGGACGTCGAGTATAGAAAATTAACTAGTAAAAGAGTATTTAGAAAAAACTTGTCACTGTTTTTCAGCTGTAGCATGATGCGTTATGACTATCACCCTTCGTCCTCTGTCTTCCAAAGAACACAAAGCACGAGGTTTGGCGCGAGGATTTAAGTATTGAGACAGAGGGCCTCGCGGATCACGAGGTGGCACTCATGGATCGCGAGCTTGCCTTGCGCTAGAATCATTAGAAAATGATATATTTTCTTCTCTATGCGATCGGAATTGAGGATATAACTACGTTAAAATCTTCTCCATGTGTTTTTTGTTGTGGCTTTGTGATTGTGATTAATCACATGTTTTATTTGAGGTCAGTAATTCGTAACATATGACGTCGTCTAGATGGCTTGGTAAAAGAGTGATGATGGAAGATGCATAGGGTGTGAGGGTTGATGTTGTCGTTAGTATTGTGGGTCTTCTAGTGAGATTGGAAATTGATTGTTAAGTGTGAATTGTGCAAAATTGTTGTGACTTGAGGAATGAGTATTTGATGAGGTGTAAAATAAAAAAAAATTCGGTGAATTATTGTATATATGCAATGCGATTGTTTTTTTTTTTTTTTTTTTTTTTTTGTTGTTGTTGCTAAAAGCCACTCAGTTGTTATAATTTAGAATTATTGTGGCGTTAGTTAAGGCATTTTTGAATATATGCGTTTGATATAATTTGTGTGTAGAACATTAATATGGATAAGAAATGTGTGTGAAAAAGTTGTAATTGTATATTTATATGTATGGTGCTTGAGATTTATAAAATCACTAATTCTTCTATATATATATTTTAAAAATCGATAAAACTACATTTTTTAACATTTTAACATTTTCTTGTGACTTGTAAAAGACAACATTTTATATAATCGTATCATTTTGTCTTTAACTGGAACTGTTCGTCCTTCATTCATCACACCGAAAACTGAAGCTCCAAGAATACAGCTCAAGAAACGGTGTGATTATGATAATGTTTATATGACTTGCCCAAATGTATATTTGGAGTTTTCTAATGATATTGATAGTTCTAAGAGACATTTTTAAGAAAAAACATTGTGCATAAATAATAGTATATGAAAATTAGTAAGTTATTTATTAGCAAGCAGGTAGAAACATATGATCTATGTCTTAAAATCTCAAATATAGCCTTACCAGAAAATGACCTGTGGAATAACGGATTTATTTAAACGAAACAGTTTAATGATATATTTTAGGTATTAAGTGAATGTAAATACTAAAGTCATTTAGTTTAATGAACCGTGAAACCATGAATTCCGACTAAGAAACTTGTCGTTGTTTTTACAAACATATTGATATACTTAATTTGGTCAGAATAAATGAACTACATTTATTCTCCCACAACCTTCTTTCAATTTTCATCACAATTACTTTTTTTCTTGTTATAAAAGTCTACACTATAACTTTTTATTGAGACACGTATTTCGCATACATATGTAGCGTAATTAATCTCGTAAAGAGAACTCATATTTGAATAATAATAATATAATATTTATAATTATTGTAAGTAATTGGAGAGGGGGGGGGGGGGGGGGTTGAATAGTTAATTAATATAATTTTTAAAAAAATTTCAATTTAGAACTTGAGATTAGTATAGTGTGATTTGATTAGTTTGTTCACAAGTAAAGTAAATGCAAAGATAAGGGATAAGAGAACAAACACGGAGATTTATAGTGGTTCGGGAAGATGTTAACTAATCTTCCTTAATCCACTCCTCAATTCTAACGAATTGAGAGTTAGTTTCACTATGATGCTCCAAACTCGGCGGAGTGTCCTGATACAACACTAGCTCCTCGATAAGCCGCAACTTAGGAACCCTTATGTCCCTTTGAAGAATTCACAATCACCAAATGCTCTTACCACAAGATCCTAATGCTTCCACTAAGTGAAACCTCACATATCTTCTAGATCCCTTTAAGAAGATAGTTTACAAGTAAACTTACAACTAAGTTTACAATCACTTTTGCTTGAATCACTCTAAATATATTACAATAGATTTGAATGATATCAGTAAATATATGGAAATGTAAGTGCAAGAGGTGAGTCTTCAAGTGCTCAAAGGTTTGGCTTTTATAGGCAATAGCAAATCAAACTCGGCAGACTGCGGCTCACCTCACGGTCGACCGTGCAGGCCTCTGAACTTTGAATTTGTAGTCGTTTGAGATTTTTAACTTTGTCATTTTCCCTTATTGGATGGCTGCAATTAGATGCCAAAAACATCTGAAAAGTCCTGCATTATGTAGTAACCCGAACTTTTTCATGATTATATATTATATGAGATTAATATTTACATGAATAAATGTTTCCAACATGTTAAGCAATCAAAGTTGTTAAGACTTGATTACTTGAAACGGATTTTGTGTTAACGTTTGACCACCCAATTAGTCCGATGATTCACGAACGTTATAACTCGTATATGACATGTTAATATATATATATATGGACATATAGATATGTTTAACATGATGAAATGATATTTAAGTATCTCATTATGTATATTAACAACAAACTATATACATAAAACAAGACTACTAACTTAAGGAATTCAAAACGATATCTATATGTCACGATTATCGTTGTAATAACGTCTTACTATTTATATATCATATTAAGATATATTAATACATCATGTTACCATGATAATGTAAAAATTTAACATCTCAAAAAGTATTATAACAATGGATTAATTACATTTAACAAGATCGTTAACTTAAATGTTTCAAAACAATGCTTACATGTAACGACTAACGATGACTTAACGACTCAGTTAAAATGCATTTACATGTAGTGTATTAAGATGTAATAATACACTTTTGAAAGACTTCTTAACACATATCAAAGTACTTCTACTTAACAAAAATGCTTACAATTACATTCTCATTCATTTTCATCAACAATTCTACTCGTATGCAATCGTATTTGCACTCGTACAATACCCAGCTCCTAGATGTACATACTATTGGTATATACACTTCAATGATCAGCTCTTAGCAGCCCTTAATGAGTCATCAAACATGTGGGAACCATCTTTTAACATCTAGCATGAAATATTTCACAAAATTACAAACTAATGTGACCATATATTCAACCCCATTTTCACGTCCAACTTCACCAACCATATCACTTTCATTTTTCAATTTTTATGCATCAAACACATCTCTCTCAAGTTCTCTCTTCATGTTCTAAGTGTTCTTCATCATCTTCATCAAAATCTACATCAATCTAGCTCATAAATCCATACATAAAACAACTTACAAAACAACTACTCAAGAACACATCAAGAACACTTTCAAGTTTACTAGATTACTTTCAAGATTTCTAATCCATTCCAAGCAATCATCTAAGATCAAGAAACCTTTGTTATTTACAGTAGGTTATCTTTCTTATTCAAGGTAATATTCATATTAAAACTTTGATTCAATTTCTATAACTATAACTATCTTAATTCGAGTAGTAATCTTACTTGAAATTGTTTTCGTGTCATGATTCTACTTCAAGAACTTCCAAGCCATCCAAGATCCTTTGAAGCTAGATCATTTCTTGTCACTTTCAGTAGGTTTACCTACTATACTTGAGGTAGTAATGATGTTCATAACATCATTCGATTCATATATATAAAACTATCTTATTCTAAGATTTAAACTTGTAATCACTAGAACATAGTTTAGTTGATTCTAAACTTATTCGCAAACAAAGTTAATCTTTCTAATTTAACTTTTAAAATCAACTAAACACATGTTCTATATCTATATGATATGCTAACTTAATGATTTAAAACCTGGAAACACGATGAACACCTTAAAACCGGACATACGCCGTCATAGTTAAATCGGGGGTTGTTTTGGGTTGGATAATTAAAAGCTATGATAACTTTTGAATAAAAGTTGTTCTTCTGGGAAAATGATATTTCTTATGAACATGAAACTATATCCAAAAACCATGGTTAAACTCAAAGTGGAAGTATGTTTTTCAAAATGGTCATCAAGATATCGTTCTTTCTACAGAAATGACTACTTCTTTCAAAAACGACTTGTAACCTGTATTTTCGACTATAAACTTATACTTTTTCTGTTTAGTTTCATAAATTTCAATTCATTATGAAACCATAGAAATTTTATTCACTCAAAACGGATTTGTGACGAAGAAATGATGGGTAAAACAAAATTGGATAAATTTGCTAGTTTTAGCTACGAAAATTTTATAACAAATTTATACTAACCATAACTTAACTAACTTATATTGTATTATACATGTAGTCTAACATATATTATGTAATCTTGATAGACCATAGACACGTATACAATGTTTTGACATATCATATTGACGTCATCTATATATATTATTTGGAATAACCATAGACACTCTATATGTGGTAATGCTCGAGTTAGCTATACAGGGTTGAGGTTGATTCCAAAATAATATATATACTTTGAGTTGTGATCGAGTCTGAGACTTGTATACACTGGATCGTGGATTGATTCGAGAAAATATATTGATTCATTTATGTACTACTAACTGTGGACTACTAACGTTGGACTGCTAACTTAATAACTTAAAACATCAACACGTAATAAAAATATTGTGTATATATTTCGATCATACTTTGATATATATATGTATATATTTGTTATAGGTTCGTGAATCGACCCATGGCCAAGTTTTATTTCTGACGATTTGAAAATCTGTGAAAGTGAGTTATAGTCTCACTTTTGAAATCTAATATTTTTGGGATGAGAATACATGCAGTTTTATAAATGTTTTACAAAATAGACACAAGCACGCGAAACTACATTCTATGGTTGGATTATCGAAATCGAATATCGCCCTTCAAGTATGGTAACCTAAGAATTAGGGAAATGACCCATAATTGACGTGAATCCTAAAGATAGATCTATTGGGCCTAACAACGCCCATTCATGTCTATGGATGGCTTTAGTACTTCGAGATTATTATTATACAGAAGACGATGTCTGTGGGGATATTCTATGCATTATGGTTAATGTCGGTTACCAGGTGTTCAATCCATATGAATGATTTTTATGCAGATGGCTATATGCATGCACGATGTTTACGAGAAATGGAAATATGAAATCTTGTGATCTATTATTACGATTTGATAAATATATAGGCTAAACCTATAACTCACCAACATTTTTGTTGACGTTTAAAGCATGTTTATTCTCAGGTGATTATTAAGAGCTTCCGCTGTTGCATGCTAATTTAAGGACAAGAATTGGAGTCAGCATGCTTGTAATATATTGTTTAAAAACTGCATCGGAGATTTAAATCGATGTGTAATATTATTGTAAACCATTATGTAATGGTCGTGTATAAAATGTTATCTTTTAGATTATCATTACTTGATAATCTACGTTATGGTTTTAAACCTTTATCGATAAAATAAAGGTTATGGTTTGTTTTAAAAACAAATGCAGTCTTTGATAAACGTCTCATATAGAGGTCAAAACCTCGCAACGAAATCAATTAATATGAAACGTTTTTAATCGATATGAACAGGACATTTCACATTACCCCTTTTATCTTGGATGTATTCTTTGAGGTTGACCTTGACTTAAAAGAGGAAAGTCCCATTGTACTAGTGGTGTGTCATTGATTTCTCTTTATGGCAAATGCAGAATTTTGATCCCTTGACAACCACAAGCTTCCAAACTTCAAGTCACAAGTCTTCAAGGCTTTTGTCAACAATAGTTTTACAAGTATATGCATTCATTGGTTACTTGCAACCTTCCAAATAAGACTAATTTGTTTTTACATGAAGACTTTTGGGAGTTTACACTAAACTCTTTATTAAGCATGTAAGTAATGCATAATGGTTAATCAAGTGGAGAGCGTCTCTTTAATTGAGACTTTAATGAACTTCTTAAACATTTTTTTACTTTTAATTTAGATTTAAAAAGATGACTTTTGAAAAAGAAATTTTAGCCATACTTGTGTATTTAACATTAATCACAAGCTAAAAGTATCATTAAGACGTCATTAAGTGTGATTAGCCAAGATTAGTGTTTTAGTGACCAAAACTGATTTGGATATGAAGGAGACAATTATTCTAAGCATGTTTAAATGAGTTTTGTAAATTATATATGCCCAAAGTAGTCAAACATTTTTCGATCAAAAATTTGGACAGAGAAAACTGCGGTCGACCCATGGCTGACTGTGGGGTCGACCGTGCACCTTGTTTTGTGGAACCAAGACACAGGGGTATCCACGATCTGACCTGCGGTCGACCGTGGACCCAGCTGTGCTCTTACAGTGTTTTTCAAATGACTCTTTTAACTAGAGAGGGGGGGGGGGGGGAGGGAGGGTTGAATAGTTGCTTAATGGTTTCTTAATTTTTTTTTGAAATATTTGAAAATCAAATCATAAGTTTTAAGTGTGGAAGCGTTTGTATTTGTTAATGCAAGTATGTAAAGAATGTAAAGTGCACAAACACAAGAATTTATAGTGATTCGGGTGAATGTTAACTAATCCACCTTAATCCACTCCCCGATTCACTAATCGAGAGTTAGCTTCACTAAGCATTTCTCCAAACCCGGTGGAGATCCTTTTACACTAAATGATCTTCAATAAGCCACACCAACACTACTCCTTGATCACACTCATCTTCACCTTGGACAAGCATCAATTTCCCAATGGAAATATGAACAACTTCATAGTTCCCTTTAAGGAAGAAGGATCACAAGATAAGATGACGTTCTTATCACAAGATCCAATTCTACTAACTCAATCTCTCCTAGTTCTTCAATAGGTCACACCAACCTTACTTAAATCAAACTTGTCTTCATCTTGGATAAGTATTAATCGCAAATGAAATTAATCAACTTCCTAGATCACTTTAAGGAAGTTGAATCACTAAGTAAGATGGTGTTTCCTATCACAATAACTATTTAACTTCCTTGACCCCTCAAGGAAGTATCTCACAAAGTAAACTTAAAGATACAAATGATAAGCATGAAGTTTACAATATAATTCTACTTATTGTAAGTAGAATCTCTCTTTCTCTTATAATCTCTCCATAGATATGTGCTTGAGCCTTTGGAGATTAGTTCATATGACTTTGTAAGTATGTTGGAAAAAGGTGCACTTCTAGTTTGGAAAAGTAGTGTATTTATATTCTAAGAAAATCTTAACAGATCAATCTGCGGTCGATCTACGATCGACCTTGGGGTCAACCGCGGAGCCTTCTGTCAGCTTTTCAATATATCCGTTGGAGCTCCTTTTTCTTTGAATTTTTGGCTTCTTTACCCAATATAGAGCCTTCAAAAGATGCTAAGTACACCTGAAAGTCCTTGACCTTCATCTTATACTTTGGATGCATTCATTAAAGTGGACATGAGCTTGCAAATGAGGAAATCATCTTCTCTTGAGACTTTTGTCGTTAATTCCAAAAAGAGGTAAGTGCTGATTTTTGTTCCATGACAATCCACAACAAGCCAAACCCCAAATCCCATGTCTTTATACAATTTATCTATACTTGGATGGAAGCATCTAACCTCATTGGTTACTTGCAACAAGCCAAAGGTGACCATTTTTACTCTTGTGAAGAATCTTTGGGAGTTACACTAATCATAAAGAGATAATCCATTACATTCTAAACCTCATATCCCATGTCTTCACCAACTTGTCTTTTCTTTGATGGAAGTATCAAACCTCATTGGTTACTTGCAACAAGCCAAATAAGACCCATTTGTTTTCACATGAAGACTTTTGGAGTTTACACTAAACTCTTATTAAGCATGTAAGTAATGCTTAATGGTTAATCAAGTGGGGAGCATCTATTTAAATGGGACTTTAATGACCATCCTAATCATTTAATTTAGATTTAAAAAAGATGACTTTGAAAAAGAACTTTTAGCAATACTTATGTATTTAGCACTAATCACAAGCTAAAAGTGTCATTAAGACGTCATTAAGTGTGATTAACCAAGGTTAGTGTTTTAGTGACCAAAACTCATTTAGATATGAAAGAGGCAACTATTCTAAGCATGTTGAAATAAGTTTAGTAAATTATAGATGTCCCGAAGTAGTCAAACATTTTTTGATCAAAAATCCGGATCGAGAAAACTGCGGTCGACCCACGGCTGACCGTGGAGCAGACCGTGTACCTTGTTTCGTGGAACCAATGTACATGGCATCTCACGGTCTGACCTGCGGTCGACCGTGGACCCAATCGTGCTCCTTCAGTGTTTTTTAAATGACTCTTTTGACTTAACGATTTTGTGTATTGGTCGTTTGCTAGAGATTGTGTAGGCATGTGAAATTGTGTTGTTCTATACGTTGTTTAAGCACACAAGACTTGGTGTCATCATCAATACAAAGTGGTTAACATTTAAATATTATCATTGGATCACTAACCAACAGACTTATCTATTTTGTGTATTGGTATTTGCTAGAGATTGTGTAGGGTTGTGAACTTTTGTTGTTCTATACGTTGTTTAAGCACATAAGACTTGGTGTCATCATCAAAACAAAATGGTTAACATTTGAATATTATCATTGGATCACTAACCAACAATTATAATTATAATTATAATACGAGTAATAAAGTTTGCATTAAAAATGAGTATTTATATTTTTAATAATAAAAATTAGTACTAACAAATGTCTCTTGAAATTTTTCAAAAATTAAATATACAATTATTATATGAAGGTTGTACAATATGTTTCAAAGTTTATACATGTGTTCATGTGGTGTTTTGTAAAAGATTGTACAAATTATTCTAAAGTTTGTACATATGATCATGGATAGTTTTATTATAATAATGCTTCAAATATTGTACATATGGTTATGAGGATATTTTACCATAATGTTGTACATAAGGCTTCAAATATTGTACATATGATCATAAGGTGTTCTATTATAAGGTTAATAACATAATGCTTCATATATTATATAATTAATATATTAATATTTTTATTAAATACAATGGGAAGTTGATATTTCCAAACACTTATTTGATAGATCCACCTAAATTGACTAATTTACCCTTAATGATATGTTATATAAATTTTTCATTTCAAAATTATTTAAGGGTATTACTGAAAAGTGATAACAAATATGTTTGAATTTATCAAAAACATGGTTGGAAATATCACCACCCAAATAGAATTAATCATCATCATGGTATGCTTAGATTTTTTTATTTATTTTTAAATATTTTAAGTTTAAATAATCTTTATTTATAATATTATCATTTTAGAGATTTATATAATACTATAAAGATGACTATATGTTTAGAAAATTCATTTTTCTTATATATTCCGTTTTTTTTGTGGTTCTATTGAGTCGACAACAATCGTCGATTTATTGGCGACTTAACTGACTTTTAGAGCCTAAATTAAATTTCAAGCAGAATTTAAAACCCATGGAAATTTGTTCTACCATTTTCATGACATCTATTATTATTTTTTATCTTAGTATTTTTATTTATTTTAAAAAAAAAAAAACTTTTTCCTACTTAAAGGCCGGAGGTCCTCTCGAAAGCAATCTCTTTATCCGTCGAATAAAGAGAGGGGTGACTTTCTCTACTCTTGAGAGTGTTTCACTCTGGGTGAAAAAATGACTTGTCTTTATTCTCGGATAGGGGAAGGATTGTCTACATATCACCTTCCCCATACACCACTCATATAGTATTAGATTTTGTTGTTATATATTCCCTTTTTTCGCAGTTAACAAAGGAGAATGACATACCTTACACCTTGTTGTAGAAAGTAGGAAAATGTAAATCCATTAAATTGGAAATAGCAACCACTCAAGAAGCCGCTGTGAAGTAGGTACAGATATTCAATCATATCGATCTGGTCGATCATGTATACATTAATCTAGAAACATTTACTCGTATAAGATCTGTGGACCTGAAGGAACCACATGTCTCGTTTTCTTTTCCATCAAATAGAATTTATTAATTTAGACACAAACATATAGTTTTTGTGGCATGCATATGATAAATTTATAATGATAATGGTTTAAGAGTATGTTTTCTATGTAAAATAGTTTTAGAAAATGATGTCTACTTGATGAAATATGTTATAATAATAATAATAATATAGATATGGATAGTCAATTTTGGTGTATACATATAGTCAATTTTGGTACACAAAGTATGTATTTTTATATTGAGATTTTAGGCTATAAATACTCATGAATGCAAACATTAAACTTGCACCATTTCTCACACTTACAAAGTGTTTCTTTCTTTCTCTCCATTATCATCTTTGTTCTTACACTTCATTATTAGTATTCTAAATCAAGAATCAAATCACTAAAGGTAGTTATAAGCCTACTGAATTATAACATCAAGAATCAAACCACTAAAGGTAGTTATAAGCCTACTGAATTATAACATCAAGAATCAAACCACTAAAGGTAGTTATAAGCCTACTGAATTATAACACGTTATCAGCACGATAATCTTAATACTAAATATGGTTGGCTCTGCCACCAAAATGATATATGGTCGGTTATACCACCAAAATGATATATGGTCGGTTATACCACCAAAATGATATATGGTCGGTTATACCACCAGAATGATATAGGTCGGTTATACCACCTGAAAAAATATATGGTCGACACTGTCGCCAAATTTTCATTTATGTTTACTAATATTTATATTTTTGTTATATAACATTTATTTATGATTGCTTACACATGGTCGACACTGTCACCTACTTATCATTTATGTTATATTAAATTTATGTTTAATGTTTATATACTTATGAATATAAATTGACTCTAATTTATCATGATGTTTGTTTTAATTTTTGATAATAGAAAATGTCGAATCTGGAAAAGCTTAAATTTACTCCTTTAGAATCAACTGGAAACAACTACATGCCATGGGTTATAAAAGTAAAAATGCATCTTAAATCAATGGGCATTCTTGAAACCATAAATAAAAACAACACTTGTTCTGAAAAAGAACAAGCTACGGCATGTTGCTTTATTCATCAACATATTGATGAATGCTTACAAAATAATTATGTGACTGTAGAAGATCCCCTTGTTTTATGGGAAGGTCTCAAAAGCAGATTCAATAATCAAAGAGAAATTTTACTTCCAGCTGCAATGGAACAATGTAGAACATTAAGGTTCCAAGACTTTAAGAAAGTAAATGAATACAGCTCAGCTCTGTATAATACATGTTCACAACTTAAATTCTGTGGACATGAAATTAGTGATGCAGACATGATGGAGAAAACTTTCTCCACAATGAATGCTGCAAACATCACAGTGCAAAAAAATTTGAGAATGCTAAAGTTCAAAACATATCCTGAACTTAATTCATATCTCTTAGTTGCAGAGCAAAATGATGAGCTATTAATGAAAAATCAGCAATCCCGTCCTACTGGTACACTTGCAATCCCTGAAGCAAATACTGCAAATAATTATAAACAGGGACAAGGACACGGGCAAGGTCGTGGTTATAATAACCATCACCATCATCATGCCAAAAGCCATAACTATGGTAGAAACCATCCTTATGGTAATGGTAATGGGCGTGGACGTGGTCGTGGTCGTGGCCGTGGTGGTCAAAGAAATAGTAATCCACGAAAATATAAATATCAACCACAAAACAAGCCCATTAAACAAGATGTTGAAGAAAATTCTTCTAAAAATTCTGAAGAATCTTGCTACAGATGTGGTAGAATGGGCCACTGGGCTAATACTTGCCGAACATCTAAACATCTTGTTAAGATGTATCAGGATTCGCTGAAAGGTAAAGAAAAGGAAGTAAATTTTGTGGATAATATTGATCCAACAGTCACTGAGAAACCATCTGATTTATATGAAGATTTCTTGAATGTTTAAGTTGTGTGTCTTTTGAAAAATAAACGATTTAATATCGTCTGTCTTTGTCATTATGTTTGCTAAATGTTTCAGTACTATCTATTTGCGTTTAAAATATTGTGTAATATTAATGTACTCACTATTTATTTCTTATATATGAAGTTCAATATGAATTTTGCTGGAATACAACATCAATCAAGTGGTGGAGATCTCTGTATAGCAGACAGTGGAACTACACACACTATACTTAAATCCGAGAAATATTTTATTGATCTAAAACCAACGGAAGGAACTATACATACAATATCAGGACCTGCTAACTTGATAAAAGGGATAGGAAAGGCAAATTTCATACTACCAAATGGTACAAAATTTTTAATAAATGATGCCTTATTTTCTCCCAAGTCAAGCAGAAATTTATTGAGTTTCTCCGACATATACCTTAACGGGTATGATTATCAGTCAGTGACAACAGAAAATGAGAAATATTTAAGTATCACTGACAAGAGTCATGTGGTTGAAAAACTGCCAAGACTTAGTTCTGGATTACATTATACACATATAAATGTACCAGAAATACATATGGTAGTTAACGAAAAATATATTGATCCTGGTGTATTCAGTTTATGGCATAACAGATTAGGCCATCCAGGATCAACAATGATGAAAAGGATTATTGAATGTACTCATGGACATCCACTAAAGGATAGAAAAATCCATCATGATACAATGGTTCCATGTACATCTTGCTCTCTTGGAAAATTGATAACTAGACCCTCACCACTTAAGGTTGAGAAAGAATCACCAATGTTTCTTGAAAGAATTCAAGGTGATATATGTGGACCAATTCATCCACCATGTGGACCATTTAGATATTTCATGGTTCTAATAGACGCATCTAGCAGATGGTCTCATGTTTGTCTGTTATCAAGCCGTAATGTGGCATTTGCAAAATTTCTTGCCCAAATTATTAAATTGAGAGCTCATTTTCCTGATTACACCATTAAAAGGGTGAGACTTGATAATGCTGGTGAATTTACATCTCAAGCATTTAATGACTATTGCATGTCTATAGGAATTGTTGTTGAACATTCTGTTGCTCATGTGCATACACAAAATGGTTTAGCCGAGTCATTGATTAAACGTTTACAATTAATCGCTAGACCATTGATAATGAGAACAAAACTCCCTGTATCTATATGGGGTCATGCAATTTTACATGCTGCTGCATTGATTCGCATCAGACCAAGTGCAAGTCATAAATATTCCCCCCTACAACTTGCTTTTGGTCAAGAGCCAAATATTTCCCATCTTAGAACATTTGGTTGTGCAGTGTATGTTCCAATTCCGACACCACAACGTACAAAAATGGGTCCTCAAAGGAGGTTGGGAATATATGTTGGATATGAAACATCTTCAATATTAAGGTATATTGAACCTATGACAGGTGACGTTTTTACAGCACGTTTTGCTGATTGTCATTTTAATGAAACATTGTTCCCTAGATTAGGGGGAGAAATGAAAAATAAAGAAAATGATGTTTCATGGTGTGAACCTCAATTAAAGTATCTTGATCCTCGCACAAAAGAATGCGAGACAGAAGTTCAAAAGATAATGCATATACAAGAACTTGCAAATCAATTGCCTGATGCATTTACAGATACAAAAACGGTGACAAAATCATATATACCAGCAGTAAATACTCCAGCTCGAATTGAAATTCCAAAAGCTGGCAATAACGTCACTCATGAATCTTTGCCACGTCAGAAACGTGGAAGACCAATCGGTTCAAAGGATAAAAATCCTCGAAAAAGAAAATCAGCTGATAATGAAGTAAAAGAAAGTGTTCAAGAAGAACCACAAATCAGTACTCCTACTGCAGAGGAGATTGATGATGTCAATACAGAAATTGCAATCAATTATGCATATTCAAAAATATTATGGAACCGAAATGAAATGAAAAATCTTGATGAGAAATTTTCATTTAATGTTGCATATGACATCATGAATAATGATGATGATCCAGAACCAACATCTATGGTTGAATGTCAAAATAGACATGATTGGGCTCAATGGAAAGAAGCAATACGAGCTGAATTAGAATCACTCAATAAAAGAAAAGTTTTCGGATCCATCATTCTCACTCCTAAAGATGTGAAACCTGTAGGATACAGATGGATTTTTGTCCGAAAAAGAAATGAGAAAAATGAAGTTACAAGGTATAAAGCTAGACTTGTAGCTCAAGGTTTTTCTCAAAGACCGGGAATTGATTATGAAGAAACTTATTCTCCTGTTATGGATGCAATTACTTTTAGGTACTTAATCAGTCTGGCAGTTTCTAAAAATTTAGAAATGCATCTCATGGATGTTGTGACTGCTTATCTATATGGATCACTTGATAGTGATATATATATGAAGATACCTGAAGGATTTAAGGTACCAGAAGCATCAAATGCAAAACCCAAAGAAATGTATTCGATTAAATTACAAAGATCTTTATATGGGTTAAAACAATCGGGACGTATGTGGTATAACCGATTAAGTGATTACTTGATAAGCAAAGGGTATACAAATAATCTTACTTGCCCTTGTGTTTTCATTAAGAAAACAACATCCGGATATGTGATCATAGCTGTTTATGTTGATGATCTTAACATCATAGGTACAAATAAAGAGATCCATGAAGCCATTCAACTTCTAAAGAAAGAATTTGAAATGAAAGATCTCGGAAAAACCAAGTATTGTCTTGGTTTACAAATTGAGCATATGCCTAATGGTTTACTTGTACATCAAACAACATATACTGAAAATATTTTGAAACGTTTCAATATGGACAAGGCAAAACCATTAAGTACTCCTATGGTTGTTAGATCACTCAATGTTGAAGCTGATCCATTTCGTCCATGTGAAGATCAAGAAGACATTCTTGGACCAGAAGTACCATATCTTAGTGCAATTGGAGCTCTTATGTATCTTACAAATTGTACAAGACCTGACATTTCTTTTGCAGTTAATTTATTGGCAAGGTTCAGCTCTGCTCCTACCAAAAGACACTGGAATGGGATCAAACACATATTTCGATACCTTCGAGGAACTACTGATTTAGGATTATTTTATTCTAACGAATCAAAACAAGATTTGGTTGGTTATGCAGATGCAGGTTATTTATCTGATCCACATAAAGCTAAATCTCAAACTGGATATGTATTCCTAAATGGAGGTACTGCAATATCATGGCGTTCTCAAAAACAAACACTTGTTGCTACATCGTCAAATCATGCCGAAGTGATTGCATTACATGAAGCTACTCGAGAATGTTTTTGGTTGAGATCAATGACACAACTCATTACTGATTCTTGTGGACTAGAACGCGATAAAAGTCCAACAACTATCTATGAAGATAATGCAGCTTGCATAGCACAGATGAAAGAAGGGTATATCAAAAGTGACCGAACAAAACACATACCACCTAGATTCTTCTCATACACTCAAAATCTCATTAAGGACAACCAGATTGAAATGAGATATGTGCAATCTAGCAAAAACTCTGCTGATCTTTTCACGAAAGCACTTCCAACTGCTATTTTCAGAACACACGTTCATAACATTGGCATGAGACATGTTCAAAAGATGTAACAGCTGAAGCGATGTCTACTTGAGGGGGAGTCAACTCCATGCTGCACTCTTTTTCCCTTAGCTAAAGTTTTTTCCCACTGGGTTTTCTTTAGCAAGGTTTTTAACGAGGCAGTAATTTATAGTTGATCTTCAACAAAATAAAATTGCTATCCAAGGGGGAGTGTTATAATAATAATAATAATATAGATATGGATAGTCAATTTTGGTGTATACATATAGTCAATTTTGGTACACAAAGTATGTATTTTTATATTGAGATTTTAGGCTATAAATACTCATGAATGCAAGCATTAAACTTGCACCATTTCTCACACTTACAAAGTGTTTCTTTCTTTCTCTCCATTATCATCTTTGTTCTTACACTTCATTATTAGTATTCTAAATCAAGAATCAAATCACTAAAGGTAGTTATAAGCCTACTGAATTATAACATCAAGAATCAAACCACTAAAGGTAGTTATAAGCCTACTGAATTATAACATCAAGAATCAAACCACTAAAGGTAGTTATAAGCCTACTGAATTATAACAAAATAGTTATTTTTACACTATAATCTTTGGTGAGCACACGCCATAATATCACATCATATTGTGTGTTTTATCATAGCAAAATGTTCGTAATAGCTACACGGACGGAGCAAACACCGGAGTCTTAGTTGGACCAAGCCGACCTAAAACATTCTTATTAATTCATACTTAGCCGTGAGCAATCTACGTATGTGATTTTGTGTTTTTTTGCTTTGTAATCGAAGAGAAACAAAGATGAAATCTGATTTAACTTACGTGTTTCTTGTATAATTTTCTTATCACACTCTGGTGTACATGATGGACAATATATATAGATACAAAGTGGGCTGAAGAAGAGTAATATATAACCCTAGAAGATTCTAGCCTAACCATACATTTAATGCACAACCAACAACTAATATATTAACACTCCACCTCAAGCTAGAGAATAGATATTGATCATGCCCATCTTGTCACAAAACCGACGGATACAATTTTCAGGTAATACTTTAGTGAAGATATCAGCCAACTGTTCATTACTTTTAACATGAGGTATTTTGATAATCCCCTATTCTAACTTTTGTCGAGTGAAATGACAATCGACTTCTATATGCTTGGTTCTTTCATGAAAGACGGGGTTGCTTGCAATATGAATGGTTGCCTTGTTATCACACCATAAGTTCATCGGTTCCGATTGAGCAAAACCAATCTCGCCAAGAAGATTGCGAACCCATATAAGTTCACAAGTAGTCTGTGCCATGGCTCGATACTCAGATTCCGCGCTTGAACGAGATACCACATTCAGTTTCTTACTTTTTCAAGATACAAGATTTCCTCCAACAAAGACACAATAACCTGTTGTAGATCGTTTCGTTGCGGGATCACCGCATCAGAAAACCCCTCAATGGTGTGATGACCATGATTTTGGTATAAGATACCACGACCTGGTGTACCTTTCAAGTACTTTAAGATATGAGTGACGTCATCCCAGTGTGAGGTCCTTGGAGATGATAAGAACTGACTAACAACACTCACGGGAAAGGCAATATCTGGACGAGTGAGAGTAAGATAATTCAACTTACCGACGGTTCTTCTATATTTTTCTGGATTCATTAGATGTTCTCGTCATCTGCCTTTAACTTTATATTCGGTATCATTGGTGCTTCACAAATTTTAGCGTCAATCAAACCGGAATCACTGAGCACATCCAGGCAATATTTTCTCTGAGATAAACAACAAGTAAAATGTACCCAGATTTTGATGAAGCGAAGAATACTGAGTGGTCATGAGCACTTCTCCTTAAGCCAAAGTCTCTTACCATAGTCCCAAACCAGGCACAAGGAGATTGCTTCAAACCATATATTGCTTTTCGTAATCTGCATATTTTACCCGACTCCCCCTGAGCAACAAACCCAGGTGGTTGCTCCATATAGACTTCTTCCTGCAAGTCTTCATGTAAAAATGCATTCTTCACATCAAGTTGATGAAGTGTCTACTGATACGTTGTAGCAAGAGAAACAAATATTCTGATAGATGTGAGTTTAGCAACAGGAGAAAAGGTTTCAGAATAATCCACCCCGTAGCATAACCCTTAGCAACTAATCGAGCTTTCAACCGTGCCAATGACCCATCAGGATTAACCTTTATCGTGAAGACCCACTTACAACCAATCGCCTTTTTTGGAAACAAGTAAGACAACTAATGCCCAAGTGCCATTACGGTCAAGAGCATTCATCTCCTCAATAATAGCGGCACACCATCCAGGATGAGCTAAGGCTTCACCAACAGTTTTCGGAATGGTGACAGAGTCTAGGGTAGCAACAAAAGAGCGAGAAGGTACGAAAAATTTATCATAAGAGACAAAGGAAGCAATAGGATAAGGACATGTACGTTTACCTTTTCGAAGAGCAATAGGCATATCAGAATCTGAATCTGAAGATTGAGCGTCATGAATATCACCAGAAGCATTACTTGGTGACTCACCAGAAGGATATACCGACGATGATTGTGGTACAGAAGCGGGCACTGATGTAGGACGGGGATGCCGACTGTATACATACTGAAGGTGATCAGATTGGCTAGATGGAATGGTAACTGGTGTGGGATCTGGTATGGGATCTGGTGTGGGATCTGGTGTAGGATATGGAGTGGGTAATTCTACAACATATGCCAATAAGTCATCATTATCGTCATGATTGCGAGAGGTGGAGACAGAAAAGAAAGGTAACTTTTCTTGGAATGTGACATCTCGGGAAACAACATAACATTGAAGAGTAGGAGAAAAACATCTGTAACCTTTTTGAAGATGAGAGATCCAAGGAACACACATTTAATGGACTTAAGATCTAATTTAGTTAGGTGAGGCCGAGTTTCCTGCACAAAACAAGTACTACCAAAAATCTTTGGCTCAATCGAAAATAAAGGTTTTGTGGGAAACAAAACTGAATATGGAATGTCACCATTGAGAACAGCCGATGACATTCGATTAATAAGGAAACATGCAGTTGAAAAAGCGTCCGCCCAAAATGGTTTTGGAACATTCATTTGAAACAAAAGTGCTCGGGCAACTTCAAGAAGGTGTCGATTTTTTCGTTCTGCAACCCCATTTTGTGTCGGTGTGTCAACACAAGATGACTCGTGAATGATACCATTTTGAAGCATGTATGATGAAAACGATTCGTAATTTTTTTTTGGCGTTATCACTTCTCAGAGTTTGAACATGAACCTGAAATTGTGATTTTACTTCAGTAACAAATGAGCAAAAGTGAGTAAATACTTCAGATCGACTCTTCATCAAATAAAGCCATGTAACCCGAGAATAGTCATCGATAAAGGTAACGAAGTATTTAAATCCGAGTTTTGAAGTAATTGAACATGGACCCCAAACATCAGAGTGAACCAATTAAAATGGAGATGAAGCCCGTTTATTGACCCTGAGAGCTAAGTGGACCCGATGGTGTTTAGCAAACTGACACGGCTCACAATACAGAGAAGATAAAGTAGACAATTCAGGACATAATTTCTTCATACTCTGGAGAGAAGGATGTCCCAATGTACAATGCATCTCATAAGGAGATGATGACTTAGAGCATACCAAATATCGTGAAATTCGTGTTTCAGGTTCAATTATGTATAGACCATCAGATACTCGTCTTGTACCAATAACCTGCTTCGTCAATAAATCCTGGAAGACACAGTAATCGGGATAAAGTAAAGCAACACAGTTCAAATCACGAGTGATTTTGCTAACAGATAGTAGATTAAACAAAAAGTTAGGTAGACTCAAAACGGATGACAATGAAATCGACGGGGTAAGATTGATGGTGCCAGAACCTAGAACGGGAGAGGTAGTGCCATTTGCAATTGTGACATGAGATGGTTCTGATCTAAAATTGGAGAAGAGGTGATGATTACCTGTCATATGATTTGAAGCACCAGAATCGATGACCCATTTAGAGGCCGATGATAAAAGGCATGTATTAGACTTACCCGTATCAGCAAAAACAGCAAATGATTTCGTGAGTTTCACGGATTATTTCAATTCAAGATACTCCACATATTCCTCCGAAGAGATAGTGAATGTAGAAAAACCTTTCATTTGTGACGAGAGTTTCTTTTTATCACTCGTGATTATTTGCAATGACAACAAATAAATCGGTACAAGTATATACGGATACAATAAAAACTTAACAAATAGGCAAATCAAAATCCCACACAGCCCATAAATATCCACCAATTCCAGAATGTCCATTAAACAAGAAGCAGTAAAATAGCAGCTAATTAAAACCCAATATCTCCAAAGCAAATGTCAGAACAATAGCAGCAGCCAAAAAAAGAGACCAAAACAGATTCGAAAACAAAAACGTACCAAATTGGATCAATACACACTAGGGTATTGGTCGGAATTACCAGGCGACCTAACAGGAAGAAAAAACGGTAAAAGATGACAGCTCACGCACCCTCACGCGCCGGCGCGTGAAACTCCATCAACGGTGGTGGGCAGCGCGTAGGGTGCTTTCGGTGGTCGAAAAACTGGCGCACTCACAGGGTGCCCTAAACGCGACCTTATGAGTCGATTGAAAGTGGCGGTGAGACACGAAAATCACTCTCTTGGGTGATTTCAAATGGCAGCAGTGGTGGTGATGACACCTTGTACTCACAGGGTACAATATAGCTCTCTGAAACTCTAACAACCACTCACAAAGGTGCTCTTACAGGTAAAACTCTGATACCATGTAATCAAAGAGAAACGAAGATGAAATCTGATATAACTTACGTCTTTCTTGCATAATTTTCTTATCACACTCTGCTATACATGATGGACAATATATATAGATACAAAGTGGGCTGGAGAAGGGTAAAAAATAACCCTAGAAGATTCTAGCCTAACAATACATGCACAACCAACAACTAACATATTAACATGCTTCTTCGATATCTTATTGATTTTCCCCCTCATTGTTGTAAAAAAATCGCTCTAACGGTGGTAAAATCTCATATTGTGTGTTGACCAAAGTTACAATAATAACGTTGAACCCTCGATATTCCACAACTCCACCGATTATATACTTTCATTAATTAATCAACTATAGGATGTACATAGTTATGGAGTTAATTGTGTATGGTTCAAAATGAGTAAGACTCGACGTGGAATTAAGTTGTTCTAACATTTTTATATTCTTGAAACGTTATCAATGATGTTTCGCCATTCATTGATAGAATTAAGCGAAATAGAAAATTACAAATTAAACATTCTGATCTCACCTCGTGGAACATTGTTGAATAAATCGGGGTTAAGAGTTTGATTATTTAGATATATTAGACCACTCTCAACCATAATATCCTTCCTCACTGTCACATCAGCACACATCAGCTTTTTATCTCCACTTCCTCACTACTTCCTCGCATCACATTCTCATAACACACCACTGACAACCATGACATCCTTCCTCACATTTTATTATTATTTATTTAATTATTTATTATTATTATTATTATTATTATTAAATTGAGATAATATAGTCATTTTTTAAACAACATTTTTATCGATAAACAAAAATACGATTATAATTTTTTTTTAAATAAACGACATAATTAAACTAAAATACTATAAAATATTAAAAACATTTTCCTATTCGGATTCCGTAAAAAAACAGCCATCGGTACCGTAAGCAGGTTGATAAGGTACATAACGTTCATCTTCGTCTTCTGAAATTAAATAAAGAGAAATTCGATTTGAATGCCAATCGACAGTTTCTTATACACCGTACCATTGTTCATCGGTACATGTGACGTCCCGTACAAAATCAATGTGTACGGATCATGAACAACAGGTCCATTACACAGTTACAATACTACATGATGTTTTAAAACAAGTTTTGCATTCATAAAAAGGTAACGTCTTTACCAACGTTAAATGTTTCACAAAAGATAACGTGCTTCTACGAATAGAAAGCATTAACATAAGTACGTGACACAAAGGTCATTACAAAACCCTAGCTCGTAAATATCATAAGTTGTGAATGCAAAGTAAAAGTTCCATGATTGAGACATCTCTAAACAATGCAGCAGAAGTCTAACACAGCGAGTCAGTAACAACAAGTCTATATCACTAAGACTATAACAGAAAGTCTAGCAGCAGAAGCAACAACGTCTAAGCACTTGAGAAATACATGCTTAAAAAGTCAACACAAATGTTGGTGAGCTATAGTTTTAATGTGCGCAGCAAAGTAATGTAGACCACGAGATTTCAGTGCTTCAAATCAGCATTTCAAATTAGTATTTCAAATCAGTATGGTAAAGTATATGCTTATCCGTGGGCACCCGGTAACTAACTTAACATAATAATAACACCCCCTAAAAGTACACTTGGCGAGTGCGTATGTTCTCGAAGTATCAAACACCCGTTAAATGCTAGCGCGACTAGCCCGAGTGGGGATGTCAAAACCCATGGATTCATATCTAATATTCGCGTTCACCGGTTCAAAAACCAATGATTAAACGTTACCGTGTTAAGGGGAATCTTTGTGCCGTTATATCACCCACACATATATAAAGTTTAAGTACTCGTGTCTAGTATGTAAAACATAAAAAGCGCATGTATTCTCAGTCCCAAAAATATTTAAAGTAAAAAGGGAAGCTATAACTCATAGTGAATGTGCGGTAAAATTGATACGAAAATGTAAGCAAGTAGTAAGTCGGTCCAAACAAGTAAGTTGGTCGATCCAAAAGGTCCTCAACCTAAGTCAAAGGTTACTAGGTCAGTTAATTGTCCCCAAAGATTTAAAAGTGAATAAATTAAGTTTAAGTATCATCATCATCATCGTATGTAAAAAAGCAAAGTAAGTTTTCAATCAAGAATAGAGATCGAAACAAAGGCTGACTTCGTTAAGCTGTTACGACCTCTATACAAACTTAAATGACGCGCGCTCAGTGGCCAAGACTCTGTATGTGAGTCCGCTAACCGCTAACCAATTTTCAGAACCTAACTAGTCTTCATTTGACCGTGGCGACGGTTTAAGTGCGAGTAGGTCAGAAATTTCAGCACAACGTTACAAAGGCGTAGTGACTTTCGGAAGGCTATAAATCCTAAACCGTACATCGGATTTAGGCGAGTCTTAAACGAAAAGTTATCTTAATTGAATTGAACTATTTGGAAATCAACTTTTCCAGAAGCCCAGGAGCCTGGTCAAACCCTGAAAAACAGAAAGCAAGTGCTCCGGTGGGTTTCTTGGTGTTTGATGCTCATCACGGTTCTCATCCTTGATGCGTATAAGCCTCAAGTTTACAACTCTTGATGTTTTAGTATCACTTTAACCAAGGTTTAACCATCAACACACAAAGTTAAGACTAAGAAATAAAACACAACTTGTCATAACCCGTCCTTAACCATAAGAACGCGTTAGATAACGTATGATTTCATTGCGGGGTATTGACCTCTATATGAGACATTTTTGAAAGAAAACTGCATATATTATACATTACAAACCATAACCATTATTTTTGTTACAAGCTTAAGACAATAAAAAGAAGATTAACGTTTAGCGATAATCTTCGACTTACAAACTTTACAAATGATGACAACAACACGGTTTCTAGCATATTTTACAATACAACATCTCGGATATGCAGTTTTATTTTTGACACAAACATGCGTACGCAAGATCCTGGTTAGATCCAACATGATGCAGCGGAAGCTTTAGAAATCACCTGAGAATAGACATGTTTTAAAAGGTCAACATAAAGTTGGTGAGATATAGGTTTAATGCCGGCAGCAATATATATATAGACCACAAGATTTCGTATATAAACAGTTTAATAAAAGTATTCTAAGTGGTTGAGCACTTGGTAACCATACTTAACATTTTCACGTCGCATATTCCCTTTAATATGAAATCTTACTACACCGTACCAAGTGTAGTCACAAAACGAAGTACTGTGCAACCGTTGAATACTGGTCGTCCAGTCCGGTTGGGGTTGTCAGGCCCGATAGATCTATCAACAGGATTCGCGTTTACAATACCGCTGTAAATATTAGTTACCAAGCTACAGGGAAGTATGCCAGTGGTACAACTCAACGTAGAACATATTTTTCAGTTACTTGTGTCCATATCGTAAAACATAAAATACATGTATTCTCATCCCGAAATATTTAGAGTTTAAAAGTGGGACTATATACTCACTCTTGTCTTGATGATATATATATTTTGACTCGGTCTTCCGGTTGATATCACGAACCTATCCATATATAATATATCAATATGTTTTCATTTTAAAACAAACGTTATATATATATATACTTGTTATACTTTTAATACTTTGAATATTTCCTTAGTCCGAAGTTAGCTGTCCGAGGTTAGCAATTCAATTTTTAATGGTTCATTTTTAGATGTTTAATATACCCGCAATAAATAAAACCCCCAACGAAATAAATAAAACCCCAACGTATATGTATTGGTCGAGATTAATCTTGACCCATGGTACCGGTGTTGTCAAATGACATGTTGCGTACATAAAGTACCGGTGTTGTCAAATGACGTGTTGCGTACAAACATGGGATCTTATGATTAATCTTCTCGTGTTGTTTGCGGGTGATCCTGAACCATATGAAATTGAATTATGAGTACATATATATAAAATATCATGTTATCTTAGAAGTATGTGATTTTATGTAAATTTTTCCAATGAATCCCGAGGTTGAAAATGTCTAGGATAGCCAATTTTGTTTCGATCATAGTTTCTTCGTTACAAGTCCGTTTTCGTTGATTCAAATTGCCATCTTCTTGGATCGAGTTCTTCTTTAAGACTATGAACTGTAAATACCTTGGTTTGTATTCAAAATCATACGGCATAAGTGAAAGTTTAGTGAAACATATGAAGTTAAACATTTTGTTACAACAAAATCATTTAATGACCATTTTTCCAAAAATACTTATACTTTGAAAAACCAAGTTTTACCTTGTTAAATTAGCATATACATAAGTTATATTACAGGTCTTGAAGTATTTTAAAAGTTAAGTTAGAAGGATCTATTTAGTTTGCAAACAAGTTTGAAAACATTCAAACTATGTTCTTGTTGTTAAACTTGTATACCACAAAATATGATAGCTATATATATATGAATCGAATAAGGTTATGAACATAGATTCTACCTCAAGTTCCTTGGATGAAGTTGCTGTAAAAGAGAAGTAAGAAGCTAGAATCAAAAGGGTGATAGAAGTGGATGAAAGTTTGGAAGTAAGTTGGTGTTCTTGGAGGGTTTTCTTGAAGTGTTGTTGTAAGAGTTTTCTTATGGTGTTTTAGTATGGTTTTTATGGCTAGATCTTCTTGGTTATTTGCTGGATTGTTATGGAGTTTAGAGAGTAAGAAAGAGTGTGTGTTTTTAGTTAAGAGATTGAAGTAAAAATGAATCAAAAATGATGATACATATATACTCCTAAAAATGTGATCTTTAAGGATAACATGACAAAATTTTAGTTTGTATTTTTGTAATTAGTCTTGCAATGATTCAAAAGTAATTACCTTATACATAAGGCATGAATAAGGGCTGGTTAGGTGGTGATTTGATGTGTATATACCAATAGTAAATACGTATAGAAGCTTGGTATGATACGAGTACAAATACTCTAGGTATACGTATAGAAATTTTGTGAAAAATGGAATGAGGATTCAAATATAGCTATCTTTTGTGAATACACTTATATGGTTTTATGTATTTAAGTCTTTAAAAGTGATTAAATACATTACTTATACAATATATGTATAAACATTATATGTCTTAAGTATTTATGTCAAATAACGTTACGTATAGTTATCGTTTTGAAAACTTAAGTTAGTAGTTTCAAAATACACATATAACTTGTTGTTATTAATATAAAATGAGGTATTAAAACATTCCTTAATCATGTTAAATATGTATATATACATATATATACACAAACGTATAATTATCATATATTGTATGGTTCGTGATATCATCGGTCAAACTAGACGGTCAAACGTTGTGTAAAACTCTTTTCGGAAATATCAGTCTCGACAATTTGGATTGCTTATCATGTTGGCAAGGTTTAATTTATGTAAATATTAATCTTATAAGTATAGAATGATCGAAAAAGTGCGGGTCGTTACATTACCTCCCCGTTAAATAAATTTCGTCCCGAAATTTTAAAATTGTACCTATTTTGCGTTATCGAGAAACAAGTGCGGATACTTTCGTTTCATCTGATCCTCTCGTTCCCAAGTAAACTCAGGACCTCTTCTAGCATTCCAACGAACCTTAACAATCGGTATATTGCTCTGTTTGAGTTGTTTAACTTCACGGTCCATGATTTCGATTGGTTCTTCGACGAATTGTAGTTTCTCGTCGACATGGATTTCTTCAAGAGGAATGGTGAGGTCTTCCTTTGCAAGACACTTCTTAAGGTTCGAGACGTGAAAGGTATTATGTACTCCGGCGAGTTGTTGCGGTAACTCGAGTCGATAAGCTACCGGTCCAATGCGTTCGATGATCTTGAACGGGCCTACGTACCTTGGGTTCAGTTTACCCCTTTTTCCAAAACGTATCACACCTTTCCAAGGTGACACCTTTAGCATAACCATGTCCCCGACCTGAAACTCTAATGGTTTCCTTCGAACATCGGCGTAGCTCTTTTGGCGACTGCGGGCTGTTTTTAATCTCTCCTTGATTTGTACTATCTTCTCGGTCGTTTCGTGTATGATTTCGGGACCAGTTAAATGTCGATCTCCTACTTCATTCCAACAGATAGGAGATCTACACTTCCTTCCATACAATGCTTCGAATGGCGCAGCTCCAATGCTCGCATGATAACTATTATTATACGAGAATTCTGCTAACGGTAGATATTTATCCCATCCGTTTCCAAAATCGATCACACATGCCCTGAGCATGTCTTCGAGAGTCTGAATCGTTCTCTCACTCTGTCCATCGGTTTGTGGATGATATGCGGTACTCATATCCAAACGAGTTCCTAGTGCCTCCTGTAGTGATTGCCAAAACTTTGAGGTAAATCTACTATCACGATCGGATATAATGGAAATAGGTATTCCATGCCTTGAAACAACTTCCTTTATATACAATCGTAATAGTTTCTCCATTCTATCCGTTTCCTTTATAGGCAAGAAATGTGCAGACTTGGTGAGACGATCGACAATCACCCAAATGGTGTCGTAACCCCAGGCAGTCTTTGGTAACTTCGTGATGAAATCCATGGTAATACCATCCCATTTCCATTCTGGGATTTCTGGTTGTTGAAGTAACCCAGACGGCTTTTGGTGTTCTGCTTTGACCTTGGAACAAGTTAAACACTCCCCAACATATGTTGCTACGTCTGTCTTTAAATTAGGCCACCAATAACGTGTCTTAAGATCTTGATACATCTTTCCAACTCCAGGATGTATCGAGTATCTTGTCTTATGTGCCTCATTCAATATCAACTTCCTTAATCCACCCAACTTCGGTACCCAAATACGATTTGCAAAATATCGAATTCCATCTTCCCGCATAACGAGTTGCTTCTCATACTTCTTCATTATTTCATTTCCTTTATTTTCTTTAGTAAGTGCTTCTCGTTGAACTTCTTTGATTTGTGAGTTGAGATTCATGCGAATTTTTATATTCATTGCTCGAACTCGAATTGGTTCTCGTTCCTTTCTGCTTAAAGCATCTGCCACCACGTTCGCCTTTCCGGGATGATAACGAATTTCACAATCATAGTCGTTTATTAACTCGACCCACCTACGTTGCCTCATGTTCAATTGTTTCTGATCAAAAATATGTTGAAGGCTTTTATGATCAGTAAACACAGTGAATTTAACCCCATACAAGTAGTGTCTCCACATCTTCAATGCAAACACGACTGCTCCCAATTCTAGATCATGCGTCGTATAATTTCGCTCGTGAATCTTCAATTGTCGGGATGCAAATGCAATAACTTTCTTCCGTTGCATAAGAACACAACCAAAACCTTGTCGCGAAGCGTCACAATATATTTCAAAATCATCGTTCCCTTCAGGTAACGATAAAATAGGCGCCGTAGTTAACTTCTTCTTCAGTAACTGAAATGCGTTCTCCTGCTCCGAGGTCCATTCGTATTTCTTCCCTTTTTGTGTTAATGCTGTCAACGGCTTAGCTATTCGGGAAAAATCTTGAATAAACCTTCTATAATAACCGGCTAAACCCAAAAATTGGCGTATCTGTGTTGGTGTCTTAGGAGTCTCCCATTTTTCAATAGCTTCAATTTTTGCTGGATCAACCTGAATTCCTTTGCTATTAACAACGTGACCAAGAAATTGCACTTCTTTCAACCAGAAAGCACACTTAGAAAATTTAGCGTATAGCTGTTCTTTTCTCAACAACTCTAATATCAACCTTAAATGCTGCTCATGCTCTTGCTCACTCTTGGAATAGATAAGAATATCATCAATGAAAACGATAACAAACTTATCTAAATACGGACTACAAACTCGATTCATGAGGTCCATGAATACAGCTGGCGCATTCGTCAATCCAAACGGCATGACCAAAAATTCGTAATGACCATAACGTGTTCGAAAATCAGTTTTCGGAATGTCCTCTTCTTTGACACGTAGTTGATGATAGCCCGATCTTAGGTCGATTTTCGAATAAACACATGATCCCTGGAGTTGATCAAATAAGTCGTCAATTCTCGGTAGTGGATACCGATTTTTGATAGTTAACTTATTTAATTCACGATAATCTATGCACATCCTAAAAGATCCATCTTTCTTTTTAACAAATAGAATCGGAGCTCCCCACGGTGAAGTACTTGGTCGTATGAATCCACGGTCTAGTAATTCTTTTAACTGACTTTGAAGTTCTTTTAATTCGGACGGTGCAAGTCTATATGGCGCACGAGCCACTGGTGCAGCTCCTGGTACTAAATCTATTTGAAATTCTACAGATCTAAATGGAGGTAATCCCGGCAATTCTTCCGGAAAAACTTCAGGAAAATCTCTTGCCACAGGCACGTCGTTGATGCACTTTTCTTTCTTTTCGACTTTATTAACATGTGCTAAAATAGCGTAACATCCCTTTTCTAAACACTTCTTGGCTTTCAAACAGCTAATGAGTTTTAGCTTTGAATTACCCTTCTCTCCATAAATCATCACCGGTATTTTATCCTTACCAGGAATACGAATTGCCTTTTTGGCACAAACAACTTCCGCTCCTATTTTGGACATCCAGTCCATGCCGACTATTACATCAAAACCTCCTAATTCCACGGGTATTAAGTCGATTTTAAACGTTTCCCCGGCTAGATTTATTTCACAATCACGACAAATTTTATCGGCTTTAATTAGTTTACCATTAGCTAACTCAATCAAGTACTTAGCATCTAGAGGTAATGATGAACAATTCAATTTAGTGTAAAAATTTATACACACGTAACTTCTATCGGCGCCAGTATCAAATAAAATAGATGCTGATAAGTTATTAATGGTAAACGTACCCGTAACAAGCTCCGGGTCTTCTCGTGCCTCTCTAGCATTAATAACAAACGCTCTTCCACGTGCAGGTCCGCCATTCTGATTCGGGCACTGGCTCTTATAGTGACCTTGTTTTCCACACCCAAAACAAGTAATGTTAGCCAAAGCAGTTCTATTTGCGTTGGTGGCAGGAGTCTTGTTACCATTTGTAACGAGAGCCTTACAATCTTCAGCAAGATGTCCCTGTCTATTGCATTTAGTGCACAACACACTACAGTAACCAAAATGATGTTTGTGACAACGGTTGCATAAAGGACTTTGTCCTTTATAACCAAAGCTTGAACCACCACCTGCACCTTGTATGGTTTCTTGTTTCTTAAAAGATTGTTGTTGGTTACCTCGATCATAATTTCCATTCCACTTTCTTTTGTTACCTGATACCTTCACATCAGTATTGGATGCTTTCTTATCCAGAATGACCTGATCCATTAACTCGTTCGCCATGGTTATAGCTTCATGAATTGTCTTAGGTTTCGATGCTGTAACGTTTGCCTTGACCTTTTTGGGCAAACCACCTTTGTACATTTCAATCTTCCGTGCTTCGGTTGGAACCAATTCAGGACATAGTAAAACTAATTCCATGAATCGCTGATTGTAGTTGGTGATTTCAGTACCAACCACCTTCAAACTTCGTAACTCATCTTCTAACTTAATAACCTCATTCCTTGGACAATACTCGGTGATTATCATCGCTTTGAATTCTTCCCATGGAGTATCATAAGCTACATCTCCTCCTACCGCCTTCACATAATTCTTCCACCATGTGAGTGCACTATCTTGTAAAGTGCACGATGCAAACTTGGTCATGTCTTTTTCATCACAACCACTGATTTTGAACACCGTCTCCATCTTTTCTATCCATCGGGTTAAACCGATCGGTCCTTCCGTTCCACTGAATGATGATGGCTTGCAAGCTTGAAACGTCTTGTAGGAGCATCCTACACGAGGATTTGGGTTAACTGCAGCAGCTCTTGCAGCTTCGACCCATAGCATTCTATCGTTCACTCGTTGGTTGATGAGTTCCTCGAGTTCTTGTTCCGTCATTCGATTCAATCGCGCCATTTCCTAATGAAAGAAAATAATTATTCACATGGAATATTATAGATGTAGTGTGTATTTATAGTACATTTATAGCTTGTTAATAATATGAACCAGGTATTATTATAAAAGCCTTTTCTTCTTATTAGCGTTTTATAATTATATCTTGGGTAGTACCTACCCGTTAATGTTCATACTTAATAGCTTAGTACAGAATCAATTACTACAATCTAAATAATACTTAACCATGGAAAATTATTGCATTTCATACTTCGCTATTTTACATATGCTTATCTTACATCAAACTTTAAGCAAACCACACTAATAATATTATACAAAACATTATATGATTCCATGGCTTAATACGGCAGTGCATCGTTCGGTCTATTTTCTAGGGCGTTTAGTTCCAATGAATGGCCTAACGCTTATCCTAGCTGTCTGCCTACGTTTTGGCTGAGGAGCCGAAGAACTAGATGCGGGGATAGCACTAATAGGAATAGCGGGAATAGGGGTGGTAGTGTTGAGTGGAATTGGTGCTACGTCATTCTCACTAAGTTCGAGATTTGAATTTTCTAATTCATTCGCTTTTCGTTTCTTTCCTTGATCGAATTTTTCTTTCGTAATTTCTAGTATTTCTTCCTCGGGTTCACTTTCTTCTTCGGGTTCACTTTCCTCTTCGGGTTCACTTTCCTCCTCGGGTTCACTTTCCGATATTTCTATAGTTGGTTCATCCGGAAATTGTGAGTCTTCCCCAAAAATACCACTTTCGTCATCGGATATGTTAATGACTGAAACACAATCTGAAGGTTCTGATTCGGAGTCGCTGAATGTGATAATAAGTTTCGAGCCCGACATCTATCACACAACAACTAACCCATTAGTACTACATAATATTTACATATAAATTTTAACCAACAGTGATAAGCAATGGTTTTTTTTTTTTAAATCAGACCCGGTCAAAGTCCAGACTTTACTAATGTATCCTAACGACTTCTCGGTTAGACACACTAATGCAAACCTGGTTCGCTAAGACCAACGCTCTGATACCACATGTCATAACCCGTCCTTAACCATAAGAACGCGTTAGATAACGTATGATTTCATTGCGGGGTATTGACCTCTATATGAGACATTTTTGAAAGAAAACTGCATATATTATACATTACAAACCATAACCATTATTTTTGTTACAAGCTTAAGACAATAAAAAGAAGATTAACGTTTAGCGATAATCTTCGACTTACAAACTTTACAAATGATGACAACAACACGGTTTCTAGCATATTTTACAATACAACATCTCGGATATGCAGTTTTATTTTTGACACAAACATGCGTACGCAAGATCCTGGTTAGATCCAACATGATGCAGCGGAAGCTTTAGAAATCACCTGAGAATAGACATGTTTTAAAATGTCAACATAAAGTTGGTGAGATATAGGTTTAATGCCGGCAGCAATATATATATAGACCACAAGATTTCGTATATAAACAGTTTAATAAAAGTATTCTAAGTGGTTGAGCACTTGGTAACCATACTTAACATTTTCACGTCGCATATTCCCTTTAATATGAAATCTTACTACACCGTACCAAGTGTAGTCACAAAACGAAGTACTGTGCAACCGTTGAATACTGGTCGTCCAGTCCGGTTGGGGTTGTCAGGCCCGATAGATCTATCAACAGGATTCGCGTTTACAATACCGCTGTAAATATTAGTTACCAAGCTACAGGGAAGTATGCCAGTGGTACAACTCAACGTAGAACATATTTTTCAGTTACTTGTGTCCATATCGTAAAACATAAAATACATGTATTCTCATCCCGAAATATTTAGAGTTTAAAAGTGGGACTATATACTCACTCTTGTCTTGATGATATATATATTTTGACTCGGTCTTCCGGTTGATATCACGAACCTATCCATATATAATATATCAATATGTTTTCATTTTAAAACAAACGTTATATATATATATACTTGTTATACTTTTAATACTTTGAATATTTCCTTAGTCCGAAGTTAGCTGTCCGAGGTTAGCAATTCAATTTTTAATGGTTCATTTTTAGATGTTTAATATACCCGCAATAAATAAAACCCCCAACGAAATAAATAAAACCCCAACGTATATGTATTGGTCGAGATTAATCTTGACCCATGGTACCGGTGTTGTCAAATGACGTGTTGCGTACACAAAGTACCGGTGTTGTCAAATGACGTGTTGCGTACAAACATGGGATCTTATGATTAATCTTCTCGTGTTGTTTGCGGGTGATCCTGAACCATATGAAATTGAATTATGAGTACATATATATAAAATATCATGTTATCTTAGAAGTATGTGATTTTATGTAAATTTTTCCAATGAATCCCGAAGTTGAAAATGTCTAGGATAGCCAATTTTGTTTCGGTCATAGTTTCTTCGTTACAAGTCCGTTTTCGTTGATTCAAATTGCCATCTTCTTGGATCGAGTTCTTCTTTAAGACTATGAACTGTAAATACCTTGGTTTGTATTCAAAATCATACGGCATAAGTGAAAGTTTAGTGAAACATATGAAGTTAAACATTTTGTTACAACAAAATCATTTAATGACCATTTTTCCAAAAATACTTATACTTTGAAAAACCAAGTTTTACCTTGTTAAATTAGCATATACATAAGTTATATTACAGGTCTTGAAGTATTTTAAAAGTTAAGTTAGAAGGATCTATTTAGTTTGCAACCAAGTTTGAAAACATTCAAACTATGTTCTTGTTGTTAAACTTGTATACCACAAAATATGATAGCTATATATATATGAATCGAATAAGGTTATGAACATAGATTCTACCTCAAGTTCCTTGGATGAAGTTGCTGTAAAAGAGAAGTAAGAAGCTAGAATCAAAAGGGTGATAGAAGTGGATGAAAGTTTGGAAGTAAGTTGGTGTTCTTGGAGGGTTTTCTTGAAGTGTTGTTGTAAGAGTTTTCTTATGGTGTTTTAGTATGGTTTTTATGGCTAGATCTTCTTGGTTATTTGCTGGATTGTTATGGAGTTTAGAGAGTAAGAAAGAGTGTGTGTTTTTAGTTAAGAGATTGAAGTAAAAATGAATCAAAAATGATGATACATATATACTCCTAAAAATGTGATCTTTAAGGATAACATGACAAAATTTTAGTTTGTATTTTTGTAATTAGTCTTGCAATGATTCAAAAGTAATTACCTTATACATAAGGCATGAATAAGGGCTGGTTAGGTGGTGATTTGATGTGTATATACCAATAGTAAATACGTATAGAAGCTTGGTATGATACGAGTACAAATACTCTAGGTATACGTATAGAAATTTTGTGAAAAATGGAATGAGGATTCAAATATAGCTATCTTTTGTGAATACACTTATATGGTTTTATGTATTTAAGTCTTTAAAAGTGATTAAATACATTACTTATACAATATATGTATAAACATTATATGTCTTAAGTATTTATGTCAAATAACGTTACGTATAGTTATCGTTTTGAAAACTTAAGTTAGTAGTTTCAAAATACACATATAACTTGTTGTTATTAATATAAAATGAGGTATTAAAACATTCCTTAATCATGTTAAATATGTATATATACATATATATACACAAACGTATAATTATCATATATTGTATGGTTCGTGATATCATCGGTCAAACTAGACGGTCAAACGTTGTGTAAAACTCTTTTCGGAAATATCAGTCTCGACAATTTGGATTGCTTATCATGTTGGCAAGGTTTAATTTATGTAAATATTAATCTTATAAGTATAGAATGATCGAAAAAGTGCGGGTCGTTACACAACTCATGTGAGAGTTTGAGCAAGGTGATGAACCAAAGTTACATCAATTTCTTAGTTTCAACACAAGTACAAGATCTATTAAGCTATAAACTTAGAATCAAACTAAATAAGCAAGATCTTAAGTCATGGAACTTAGATCAACACACAAATGAATCCCTAAGCTACAGAGCTTGGATTCCTAACAATACTTATGAGATCTCAAGCTAGTAAGCTTGTATCTTTTGTTTAATGAAACACAAGTCACAAATCTAAAGTACAACAAACTAAAGAAGATAATAAGTTAGTAAACTTTTGATCTTAACTAACTTTTTGTAGAAACTTCAAGCTAGAAAGCTTGTATTTCTTTTGTTCTTGAAGATCCATAAAGTAAAAAGTTGGATCTACAAGTTACATGAAGATCATAAACATAGGTTTTGATCTTTAAGCATAAATAAAGAGATCTTAAGTTAATAAACTTAGATCTAACAAGATTATGGAGATTCAAAGCTAAAAAGCTCGAATCCTTCATGTTCTTGAAGACTTTTCAAAACAAAGTTTGAATCTTACAAGAGTTATGAAGATCCAAGTTACAAAACTTGAATCCTTGCTTATGATGATGATGATTCACAAAAAAAAGGAAGAAAAAGAAGAAAAGAAAATCAAGAACACTTACAAGTTCTTCAAGTTTTAGAGAGAAGTTAGAGTGAGAAGCAACTAGAGAGAAAGTGTGTGTGTTTTGAAAGAAAATGAAATGAAATTTGAAAAATGAAATGGTGGTGGTGGTGCTTTATGGCCAACGGTTTTAGGGTCATGGGGGGGACCATTTTGGCCTCATGTGATGGTGGCATGGTGTGGTCCATGGTTGTGGTACAAAGTTGTGTTGGTTTGTTGGGTGGTTTGAGACAAAATGTAAGCATTAGTACATGAGCATGCTAGTCACTTGTCTCATTATTTTCATGGGCTTATCATTAAATAAATGGGCTAATTAGTCCACTAATTAATCCACTAAGTTGAGTAGGTTGGGCCATGGAAGTCCATTAAGGTAAAAGTCCATTAAGACTAACTAGTGTGCATTAGTAAACACTAAGCGTAATTAATAAACCATCAAGCTAAGTAATTGTCATTAATAAATAACAATTACGATTAAGTAGTCATAACGCTCCAATTATGACAAAAGTTTAACGTGTACCAAGTACGTAGCTCGTTTTAAATGACAAGTGACACCAACGGTCATAAATGCATTCGAGGATCAAGTTAAGTAACCAAGTACTTAATAACACGTTGTATGGCATTTCGAAAGTAATTAACATAAATAATGATCCCAGAATAAAATCTAACTCAGTACGCACAAATACGCAGTTTCGTGAAAGTAATAAATAAAATTATAAGTCGAAAAAGTCAGGTCATTACAGTACATAGGTACGTAGTGGACATTTCTGGAACATAGACATCTTCAAAATACAGCACGTCATTGTGTTTAAACGGTACTTTTTCTTTCAATAATTCTAACAAGTTCATTAAACCAAAGTCGCGAACGTCGATTTCTTCAAACAAAGCTTTCGAAGCATGCATATAATCGTACATTTTATACGCATTCCGAAATTCACCTCCGTAATACACGTCGAATGTGAGAAGAAGTGTCAACATTTTTGAGTGATTGTGAAGTGTGTTTTGATTTTGAGTTGAGTGTTGAGAGTGTTTTGATTTATGTTTGGTTTAGATTATTTATATATAGTGTTATAATGGGTTGAAAAAAAACATAAAATAAAGATATTGAGCCATTTAGTTTCAACGGCTATATGGCCGTTGCATTTCCTGTTTTTGGAACAAAAATTGCGCCCTCACTTATGCTATCCAAAGTAATTCACCAAGGCGAAATGGTATGTGGCATCGGAGGGCGGCCGTGGGCGGCAACAATACCATCAACGCCCTTGGAGTTTCTGGTTGAGGGCGGGTGAGCACGTTGTCCGTTGGGAGTGGTCTTATAAAATTATTTAATTTAATGCGATCATGTATTTTAAATTTAGGGACTTGTGTCATAACCCGACCTTAACCATAAGGACGAATACAATAACATATGATTTCATCGCGAGGTATTGACCTCTATATGCGACATTCTTCAAAAACTGCATTCGTTTTTACAATACAAACCATAGCTTTTATTACAAATACAAGGTTTAAACAACTTAATAATGATTATCGTTTAGCGATAATCTTAGACTTACAAACTTTACATGTGATAATAACAATACGACCTTCAACATATTTTACATTACAAATCCTCCGATATGCAGTTTTATTTTTGACACAAATATGCATACTCAAGATCTTGCTTAAATTCAACATGTTGCAGCGGAATCTTTTAGTTATCACCTGAGAATAAACATGCTTAAAACGTCAACATAAAGTTGGTGAGATATAGGTTTAATGCCGGCAGCGTTATAAATATAGACCACAAGATTTCATATTTAAACGTTTTAATAAAAATATTCTAAGTTGTTGAGCACTTGATAACCATACTTAACATTTAATCAACGTCGCATATTCCCTTTATTATGAAATCTTACTACACCGTACCAAGTGTAGTCACCGAAACGAAGTACTGTGCAACCGTTGAATACTGGTCGTCCAGTCCGGTTGGGGTTGTCAGGCCCGATAGATCTATCAACAGGATTCGCGTTTACAATACCTCATGTAAATAATAGTTACCAAGTTACAGGGAAGTATGCCAGTGGTACAACTCAACGTAGAATATATATTTTTAATCACTTGTGTCCATAACGTAAATCATAAAATGCATGTATTCTCATCCCGAAATATTTAGAGTTTAAAAGTGGGACTATATACTCACTTTTGTCTTGAAGGTATTTAACTCGACTTGGTCTCCGATAGATATCATGAACCTAACCATATATATAATATATCAACATATTTTCTTTTCAAGTAATCGTTACATATATATATATATATATATATATATATATATATATATATATATATATATATATACTTTTAATACTTTTAATATTTTTTTTAGTCCGATGTTAGTGGTCCACAATTAGTTGCTTAAATAAAATAAATAAAGACCCCATCGTATTCGTGTTGATCAGAATTAATCTTGACCCATGGTACCATGTTGTCAAATGACGTGTTGCGTACATAAAGTACCGTGTTGTCAAATGACGTGTTGCGTACAATCATGAGGTCTTATGATTAATCTTCTCGTGTTGTTTACGGGTGGTCCTGAAATATATAAAATAAAATCATAAGTAAATATATATTAAATATTATGTTAATTAGCCAAGATATGATTAACCCGATTTTGTCATAATATGATATATTACAGGTCTTGAAGTGTTTTTAAAAATCAAATTAGAAGGATCTATTTAGTTTGCGAACAAGTTTGAAATCACTCAAACTATGTTCTTGTTGTTAAAATTTTATAACACAAAATAAAATAGCTATATAAATATGAATCGAATAAGGTTATGAATAAGGTTACTACCTCAAGTTACTTGGACAAAGCTACTGGAAAAGGTAAGAAAAATCTTGGAATCAAAAGAGTGGTGGAGTGAGATTGAAAGATTGGAAGTAATCTCCTTGAAATCGGATGACTATATTGATACGTTCTTGAGTAGGTAAATGAAGAGAGATTAGGGAGTGAATTAACTTGAAAGAAAATTGGAAATGAAATTGTATGTGTGTGTGTGCAAAATAGCATGATTATGGGATGGATATATAGGAGATTTAGTTTGTTTTCTTGCACAAAAGTCACACATGAGGTTAAATGGCTGGTTCCTACATGTAACATCATGTCTAGTGGCTGATCATTGAAGTTTATTGTTGGTATATACCAATAGTAAATACGTATAGAAGCTATGTATGATACGGTTACATATACCTTTGATATACTTGTAGAAATTTTGAGGAATCGGAATGAGAATTCAAATATGGACGGGTTTATAACTGTAAAAGAGGCTCAAAACTGGGCTTTTATTTTTGGGTCAAACCGGGCCAAAATAAAATTTTAAGACATTTTTAATAAAGCAATGTTAGCCCAAAAAAAATTTCCAACCTGACCTGGCAGCTCGACCCCAGCCAGGGGCTCTGCCCCTTGGACCCCGCCAGGGGTTGCCACCCCTTGGACCCCGCTTATCGGGGGCCCTGCCCCCGAACCCCCGTCATAATCAAGATAAGTTCAAACAAGTGTGCACTCCACACTTCCCCAAACTTGATCGATATTTATCAAGATTATTTTGGTTACAAATTAATCCCATTACACTTAAATCATATTGGTGACATAGATCACCAACACATTATAGATTGTAAGTATATATGTCAAAGAACGTTATATATAGTTATCGTTTTTGAAAACTTAAGTTAGTGGTCTCAAAGTATACTTATAACTTATTGTTGTTAGTTCACAATGAAATGTTAAACCATCCTTAAATCATGTTAAATATGTATAGATATGTACATCTACATAATCGAATAATTATCGTGTGTTATATAGTTCGTGATATCATCGGTCAAATTGGACGGTCAAACGTTGTGTGAAACTCTTTTCAAAAACATAAGTCTCAACAGTTTGGATTGCTTATCATGTTGGTAAGGTTTATTTTATGTAAATATTAATCTCATAAGTATAAAACGATCGGAAAAATCCGGGTCGTTACAACTTGCATGTACTTTCACTTTATTTATCTGATGAAAGTATTTTATTTTATTACATTTATTAATTATTGAATTAATTAATTAAAAAATAAGAATAATGTTATTTATTAATTTTTTTAACATTAGGAGTCACTGACGGAGACCATCAAAGAAGCTTCCACCATCAGATTATATCCGTTTCACGTGTCATGGATGTTCCACCGAACAACTGCAATTGGAGAGTAATCACCTTTGGGAAACACTCATGAACAAATGTCATAGGACATACCTAGACAGAAATGCCACCGACAGGATTCGACCTAAAGATGTTCTGCACTCAGGCAATGACTACTTGCCAACTTGGTAAATAATGTAACTCCTTATTTTAATTTCTAATAACTTTTTTCTCTCCTCACTCTTCTTAGGATAATGTATTCATGAAGAATCTATGGAGATATCGTCTCCCGCCTTCAGTTCCTGTGCTCTAATGTGTTAATTTAAGTAGTAGCTAGCAAAGCTAGTATGGCTGTCCCGAACCTTAAGTTTAGCCATGTATTGAATTCAAAGTGATTTATCATACACAAATATTTTATGCAAGTATGCAATATGAAATTGCAAATGACTTGAGAAAAATAAGTTTTGACCATTTTTATAATATACTATTTTTCCGTCTCATATTAATAGTCTAGCTTTAACTTTAAATGTTTTTTTAAACTTTCATTTAAATAGTTTTTTCATTAAATATTATTCAATAAAAATTATATAAATAAATTGATTTTTGAAAATATATTTTACCGCTATAGCGTTCATCAAGTATTATATAACACAAAAATAATAATTTAAAGTTAAAGTTTGAGAGAAAATCTTAGAGTCAAAACAAAATTATTAATATGAAACGGAAGAAATAATAGTACATTATACATGTATTTTTTTGACCTTTCGTTTAGTAAAAGATTTGTACGAATCATCGATATGCGAAACCATTTTCCTCAGCAACTGATATGGCCGAAATGGACGGTTTTATTTATGCGGTGTCGTTAGGTCGCAATATGTCAGAATCAACCACCAAGAGGGGGGGTACTATTTTAAATTTATATTTAGCGGGGCCTAAATCGTACTACTCCTTAGTATGAGTAAGGGAAGTATGACCTAGAGTCGTATTTTTGAGATATCAGTAGAATCGAACCTATATTTAAGCCTAAGATAGTTATGAAGGAGTAGTGGTTACTTAATTTTGGGATTTTCTAATTTATAAGACAGATAAAGTAAGTGCGATAAAATTTGTAATTCAGGTAAGGTTAAAGTAAGTGCATACTATGATTTCATCAGTTATTCTGCCGAGATTATAAAATGCTGGCTCATGAACAAGCAGAGACCTTGTATTCATTACACTGGTCCTAAATGCCCCTGTCATAAGACATGCACTGGGTACTGCGATAGGCTTGAAGATTCTGGATAGACAGCAACGTCCCTTACCCCCGACGCCCGTGCAGTCTGACTACATGCATACACGTTCAGACGGCTCATCCAATTGAGCGACTTGGTTGGGTGACGTATTAACATTCCACAAAGGTCTAAACTTTCTTAAGCATAATAGAATACATGGTTTACCATATCCGAGAGACCTGATGTGTTTCAATGCTTTCGTTAATGATTGGTTTTAAAAGATAGTTAGACCATTGAAAAGAGTTCAACCATAAAGAACACCATGGCCAAGTCAAGCTGACTTCCATGAACACGTTCGGTTATCCTAACGGTCCAATCCTTTATGTGTCTAAACAAACAATTCCTTAATTAACTAAGAATCCCTCAAGCGGGGTGCAATGCTTGAGATCGCATTATGGTGCAGTGTACTAATCAACACTGACCGGGTTCAATGGCCTTACTTAGCAGAGGTACAGCTTACAACAACCGCTGTGCTTCAGCATGCACGTACAAAGTTTATATGCTTTGTGACTACACTAGCATGATCTGGAACTGACAATGTACTAAGGGTCTAGTCAGATGTTTCACTACGAAAGAGTCCTCAGTTAGAATCCAAAGCTTGATAGACTTACTACAAACGGTGTGCCTCAGTCGATCTTACGTTGTATCCGATAGACTTCTCTTACCAAGGGGTGACACAGACAGTGTACTCTGAATCAGGGTTCGTGACTTCCCAATAACAGAGCCAATAACTACGTTCTATTAGTTGGAAAAGCGATTGAGTTTAAAGCATAATTGGAAAACATTTCAACAGCATACACAAACCATAACATTATTTCGGCATTATAACTGCTTACATCATAGCATACACTAAAGATAACTACTCGCTAATCATGGCAACAATATCACAGAACATAATGATAGAAGACATTATATAAAGATAAAGGATAGAAGTACCAGTAGATTAAACGAGTTCCGAATACAAAAGTGACAACTTCAAGACTCCAGACCGCTCCTAATACATTCTTCGGCGTTCTTCTCCGGGTACTAGGTTTCCCGCACGGAGTCGAAGACCTTGAAAGTATGACTAATATTGTACAAGAGAGAGAAATAAGTGAATTGAAGTGTGTGTTGAAATGTGACGACTCCATCAAAACACTTAACGGCTCCGTCACTTGGTCCCACAGCTTGATCGAAACTCTATATGAATTTAATAAAACAACCTTGCATTCTTTATTTAAAAATGATTTCCTATAAAGGAGATCTACTAAAATGTATAAGTTTAGAAAAACCATACAATAATACTTTAACCAAAAGTTGACCCAAAACAAAGTCAACAAACAACCACTATTTAATGTAACAAAAATAGAATGCAAGTTAATGTTTAACAAAAGCTACCATCATAAATATGCAGACTCTCTACGCACAGCGGAAGCATTCAATCATGAACCTGAGAATAAAACATGCGAGTAACTGTCAACAAAAATGTTGAGTGAATTATAGGTTTAATATTGCAAACAATATTTAATTTAAACAATAAAAATTTATGTTTGAAAACATAAAAACTCCTTTTTGAACCTCAAAATTATATGCTAGAAAACATATAATAAAATATTATTCCATTTTCCGTGAGCCACCTGGTAACCACTTAACCCTTTATTTACCCTTGCCAAACACAATAAATAATATACACCGAACAAGTGTATCTACAACTAAATACGAAGTACTAAACATTCCGATAACGAATTGCTAGCGCGACTAGCTCGAAATGGGGTTGTCAAACCCGATAGATCTATCCATAGGATTCGCGTTCACCAGTAGAAACCAGTGATTACAGTTACCAGACTAGGGAATATTTTTGTTCAACTCACAATGAATAATTTAAACCAACTTCCACTTGTCCAAAATATAAAATAAATTGCATGTATTCTCATCCTAAAAGATTTAAATAGAAAAATGGGACTATAACTCACCTTAAATAGCAACTGAAGAAATCTCACAAACAAGCGAACAGCAAGTAAAGTAAAGTGACCAAGAAAGATCATAACGCCGACCTATAAATAAAGCAGGTCGAAATAAATAACTAACTTAGGTCAAGTCTTAGTATGATAGCTATTGTACATGTTGCAAGTAGACATAGAACATTACTCAGCAAGCATCGGTTTGATTGGAACAGCATAAGGATACACACTTTCTATTTTTAGAAAGTTTCTATTTTTAGCAGGTTTCCATTTTTGGAAAGTTTCTATTTTAGGAAAGTTTCTATTTTAGGAAAGTTTCTATTTTAGGAAAGTTTCTATTTTAGGAAAGTTTCTATTTTTGGAAAGTTTCTATCTTTGGAAAGTTTCTATCTTTGGAAAGTTTTCAAATTTAGAAACTTCTATTTTTAGAAAGTTTTGAAGTTAGGAAAGTTTTCTTATTTAGAAAGTCAACAGAAGTCAACTGAAAGTCAAAGTCAACCGAAAGTCAACTCAAAAGTCAAACTTGGTCAACATAGTCAACATTAATTTGAAAAGTGTAAGTTATAATAATAACATAGGTTATAATGTTTATTAAAGTCAAAAGTGTAAAGTTATGTCATAACATAAGTTTAATTAAATAAAATGAATTATTAAAGTTAATATAAGTTGAAGTGTTATAATTAGTATAACATAAGTATTTAATTAATTAAATATTAATCATAATATAAGTTTTATTAATTAATAATGAATTTTAATTCATATCATAAGTATTATAAATTAATAATGAATTATTAATTATATCATAAGTTTCTAATTAAAATTATTAAATCATAAGTATTTAATAATTAAATCATAATTAAATAATAATTAAGTCTTATAATAATTAAATAATTATTTAATCTTTGTTATAAGTCTTATAATAATTTCTCAAAAATAAATTTAATACTTATCATAAGTATTTTCCTTTAATAATAAAAGTATTATTAATCATAAGTTTAATTAAAATGTTAATTAAATCATAATTAATAATTAAATGATATAATAAATATTTATATCATAAGTCTTAAATAATAATAATTACTTCTTTTATCATAAGTAATTTATTAATAATGAAAGCCATTCATTTTAACATAAGTTTAATCATTAACCATAAGTTTTAAGTTTAAAAGTTCATCGGGTCGTATCTTGAGCTCCGGGTGTCGGTTTCGGGCGAGCCACATATGCATCTCCGCCTACTCAAACCACCCGACACAATTATGTACTCAAGAACACTCCAAGAACAGTCCCTAGGTCGTGGATATCAGCCATGACAACACTTGGGAATTCAATTTACTCAAAACAGTGATTTAGGCACAACGGGTGAACCGTGGCTCGGATTTAGGTGACCCGAACATGAAAATTCGTCCCAACATCAGTCCTAACCAAATGACACACCCTAAAGACACCAAGGATGATCACAAAGTCGGACCATACCTTGTTCTTGCCCATAACACCTTTCAATCTTTACCAAAAATCAAATTAAGCATATCTAGGGCTCCGGGAATCGAAACGACATGAATCCGGAGTCTAAAATTAATGTATTGATGAGAGGAACTCATTTATATACTTTATTTTAACTTTTATATCAGTTACAAAGTCAGAAACACTCGAAAAATCTGCTGTCCCAATTAAATCAAACCGAAAACATATGCAAACGAGTAATTCTACGCATCCAATCAACCATACAATAACATACAATTATCATACTATCAATATAACATACAAAATCAGTAAAATATAAGAAAAATCAAAAATCTAGGGTTAGGGTTTATACCCTAATCAAGAATCAAGAGATAGCAACGTGTAGAGGAGAACGAGAGGAACGCGTTGATGTTAAAAGCCCTAAAATCCAAGCAATAATTGATGAAGAATGATGATGATATTGATGATGAATGTGGCGGCCTCAAAAAGAAAAAGAGAGAGGAAGAAAGATGAGAGAAAAAGATACTTGCTAGTTTTAGGTTTAGAAAAGAAATGAGGAATAAAATGGAAATGAAAAATTGAAAAATAAAATAAAAATGGGGTATAAGGGGGTTTTGGCCGAAATTTTTAGAGGGGTGGGCCCCTCATGGACCACTTTGGCCAAAAAGAAGAATACTTGTGGCCCGATCGCCCGAACGAAGCCCGAAACGCGAAAACGCTACTACGCGATTAATTTTTCGGAGAGATAACAAACACGCGACGAATAAAATATATAAACACTATATATAATCATATGACATCAAAATATTATATTTAAAATAAATTGGATTTAAAAATCCCAAAATCTTGACCGTTGGTTTGAAAACCGAAAAGATTCGCCGGATAGAAATCTGCGACACGTAGAAACGTATAACTTGAAATATGAATACAAATATTCATATAACACATAATAATTAATATATTATTACAAAAATAATAATATAGGTCTTAGAAATGACGTGTCACGAATAACAATTAACGGTCGTTAAATAATTAACGGCAAAAGATAACGGAAAAAGTAGGGTCGTTACAGTACCTTCCCGTTACGGAAATTTCGTCCCGAAATTTAAGCAGGTGCAGGGGTTGACTCAGCATCTGAGAACAAATGCGGGTACTTCTGCCTCATCTAGTCTTCATGCTCCCAAGTGAACTCGGGACCGCGTCTGGCGTTCCATCGAACTCGAACAATAGGAATTTTGCTCTGCTTGAGAGTCTTAACCTCTCGGTTCATAATTTCGACAGGTTCCTCAATAAAATGGAGTTGTTTATCAACATGAAGTTCCTCCAAAGGAATAGTTTCACCGGCCTAGGCCAAACACTTCTTCAAATTCGATACATGAAAAACATCGTGAACAGCACTGAGTTCTCGTGGCAACTTCAAACGATAAGCCGCCGGTCCAACTCTCTCAATAATCTCAAAAGGTCCAACAAAACGAGGACTCAACTTTCCCCTTTTACCAAAACGTATCACACCCTTCCAAGGTGAAACCTTTAACATAACACGGTCACCGACCTGAAATTCAATATCGTTCCTTCCCTTATTGGCATAACTCTTTTGCCGACTTCTGGCGGTTCTCAATCTTTCCTTAATCTGTACGATCTTCTCGGTAGTCTCATGAATAATTTCTGGACCTGTGAGTTGAGCATCCCCAACCTCATTCCAGCAGACAGGAGACCTACACTTTCTACCATACAGAGTTTCAAACGGTGCGGCTTTAATACTTCCATGATAACTATTATTATAAGAAAATTCGGCCAGTGGCAAGTACTTATCCCAACCATTACCAAAATCAATGATTCATGCTCGTAACATGTCTTCCAACGTTTGAATGGTCCTTTCACTATGACCTTCCAAAACCTCGATGTAAATCGACTGTCTCGGTCCGAAATAATAGATACGGGAACACCATGTGTAGAAACAATCTCCTTCAAATACAAACGGGTAAGCTTCTCTATCGAATCTGTTTCCTTAATTGGCAAGGAATGAGTTGACTTAGCGAGTCGGTCAACAATCACCGAAATGGTATCATAACCACCCACAACTCTTGGTAACTTCGTAATAAAATCCATTGTAATACCTTCCTACTTCCACTCGGGAATCTCAGGTTGCACCAAAAGTCCAGGCGGTTTCTGATGTTCAGTTTTAACCTTAGCACAGGTCAAACACTTAGCCACATACGTAGCCACATCAGCTTTCAAATTAGGCCACCAATACAGCTCCTTAAGATCATGATACATCTTTCCTGAACCAGGATGAATAGAGTACCTAGACTTATGAGCCTTATCTAAAACAAGTTGTCGTAGATCACCAAACTTCGGAACCTAAAGGCGTCCCGCAAAAATACCGAGTGCCATCGGTTCGTACCTCAAACTGTTTACTTAAGCCTCGGACCTTCCCGTTACAAAATTTTCCTCTCTCAAGGCTTCTTGTTGAGCTGCAAGAATCTGCCTTGCGAGGTTTGTTCGAATGGTCATATTCAAGGCCCTAAACCTACGAGGTTCAACTCTCTCCTTTCGACTCAAAGCATCAGCCACAACATTGGCCTTTCCAGGATGATATAAAAGTTCAAAATCATAATCATTCAACGTCTCAACCCGTCATCGCTGCTTCACGTATAGCTGTTTTTGATCAAGAATATGTTGACGACTCTTGTGATCAGTGTACACTGTACTTTTGACCCCATATAAATAATGTCTCCAAATCTTAAGTGTAAACACAACAGCTCCTAACACTACATCATGGGTTGTATAATTCTGCTCATGAATCTTCAACTGGCGTGACGCATGCGCAATAACTTTCTTTCGTTGCATAAAAATGCAACCAAAGCCTTGACGCGAAGCATTACAATAAACAACAAAATCATCATTACCCTCAGGTAGTGACAATATCGGAGCGGTAGTCAACTTCTTCTTCAAAATCTGAAAGCAGTCTCTTGTTCATTCTTCCACTCATACTTCTTCCCCTTATGCGTTAAAGCAGTCAGAGGTTTCACTACTCGTGAAAAATCTTGAATGAACCTTCTATAATAGCCTGCTAATCCTAGAAACTGGCGAATCTGAGTAGGATTTTTCAGAATTTCCCACTTTTCAATCGCCTCAATCTTAGCAGGATCAACTTGTATTCCCTGTTTACTAACAATATGTCCGAGGAAATTGAACTTCTCTTAATCAGAAAGCACACTTAGAGAACTTAGCGTACAATTCTTCTTTTCTCAATAGATCAAGCACTAACTCCAAACGTTCTTCGTGCTCTTCATCACTCTTAGAATAAATAAGGATGTGGTCGATGAAAACAATAACAAATTTGTCCAGATAGGGTCTGCACACACGATTTAAGAGGTCCATGAACACAGCAGGTGCATTTGTCAATCCGAACAACATAACAAGGAATTCGAAGTGACCATAATGGGTGCGAAAAGCAGTTTTCGGAATATCAGATTCTTTAACCCGTAGTTGAAGATATCCGGAACGAAGGTCCATCTTAGAATAAATAGATGAACATTGAAGCTGATCGAACAGATCATCAATTCTTGGAAGAGGGTAACGGTTCTTAACAGTAAGCTTGTTCAACTTGCGATAACCAATACACAAACGAAACGAACCATCTTTCTTCTTAACAAAAAGAACAGGAGCTCCCCAAGGGGACGAACTGGGACGAATAAAATATAGTTGCAACAATAAAGGGAGAACTATATGGAGTAGTCACATCGGTGACATAGATATATAAGGCAATTCTCTCAAAGGAGATAACGAGGATCATGGTCTTCAAAGTAAATTTTCATTACATTCCCGAAAGGAATGCGTACGAAAGGTGTGATATTTCATCGAGAGTGAACTTCCTTGTACAACGAGCGAGGAAATCTAGAATTCATCCATATTCTTAAATTTATGTGAGGATGAAAAGAATGTGAATCATGGGTTATAAGGAATGTCCGACTCCAGGTGAGATGAATCTCCAAAAAATAATTTCATGTACCTCAAAGTATTGAATACTATGATTGATGTTTATGAGGGTGTTGCGGTTGACAGCGAAAATTGAGAGTAGAAACTCCTCAAACGGTCTAGTGTAATATATATCCATGATACCCACTATAAAACAGTTGGGGGTAGAAATTCACCTAGCGCCTTTTCTACAATAGGGTAACCACCGAGGGTACCCCAGAAAATTGATTTATCGGCCCGCGTTTCGGCCTTGCCCAACCCTAAGAAATAAAATTTTATAAGCGCAAAGACTCTCCAACAAATTTTATAAAACCGGCATCCAAACTAGTGTAAGAATTTCTATCAATGAACTTAATGGTAAATTTCATCCTTAAACGGAGGATGAGAAGAACTGTGATCCAAACACTCCGAAAATTCTAATGTAATCAATCAAAGAAGTTTTGAAAAAGCTTTAAACGCCTGATGTAACTCCATAAACGGAACGAAGATCTTAGTAAACTTAGAAGTATGTACAACGTGTACCATTTTACGTAAAACAATTTGAGTTAATTAGACAACTCAATAAGAGTGGTTTTAAAATGTTAACTAGACAACTCAATAAAGGAGTGGTTTTAAAATAATTTTGAAGGTATAATTTAGTATATACTAGCCAAAATAGGTAAGAGTAAATTTATTCATTTGAACCCATACATACATATATGATTTTATAAATTGTATACATGACAAAATATCTCATTACTTCCATTCACCCATAAATCTCATGAGAACCGCCCAATTACACAAATGTGTAAAAATTTTAATGTAAAGCAGGGTATCCGCATTACAGAGGTTACGAGTTGAAGTAAGATCGTTGAAGCTCGGGTGAAGGACTTGAATCGTCTTGCGACATCTAATCAATAAATGCTACGAGGTCATGAAACCCAATGAGTTAAATATTGTTTTGACTTTTATCAGGACACAAGTCCTTGGGTCAAAACTAGTCACGTGCGAAGCTGTCACTAACAAGCGAGTTATGAATGATAAAACATGGGGTAAGTAGTTCGGTTAAGACGAGTCTCTTGTATATCAACAAATAAGATAATGAGTATCTTCCTTACTCATGTAACAACGTTAGAATTTCCGAATGAGTGGTGTACAAATTTTCTTTGACTCACTTTCTATTCCTCATGTCACAATATTGGGACTTTTTATGAATTAATGTAATATAATCACGTTGGCCTGACGCCATTATATTTCACTAACTCATAGTTCCATTCCAATATCACTACATAAGGTCAGGACACGTGGTCAACCTCGAATTTCAACACAATTTCCCTAAAACAATTTCTTAACAATGTGCTAAGGATAGCACAAGAGACAAAGACATCGAAAGTAATGAATATGAGTAACGATGACATAAAAATGTCTTCGAAGTACCAAGAATCTCTAAAAGTCAAGAATGACGTTTTTCGTTTCAACAACCAAGGCACATAGGCACAACGGCACAAAGGCGCGTAATATAACAAAAATGTTATATACCCAAACACAATAGCTGACATTGAAATGCCGAGCCTTTAGAAGTTAAGAATGACATATCGCGTAATATAACTCAAACGTTATATACATAACCATAATTGATGACATAGAAATGACGAGAATTCTAGAACACGTAATGTAACTCAAACGTTATATCAATAAACACAAATTATGACATAGAAATGTCGAGAATTTCAGAAGCCAAGAATGACAGCCCCTCGGTTTCACTAACCGAGGTGTTCCTATGAAAGATGAACTCGCATGAGTCGGAGAATGCGTTTAAATCGGAATGGGAGTTTCTCCCGGATTCAGAACATAGTAGCAATGTATGTATGATAACAACATACATACCAACACGATACAAATAATCACATATAATAATATATAATAGGCCGGGCTGTAGACTAGACTCACTAATGCTCCCTATTGACTCGGGTAACGACATCAATGCAGCCTAATTCCCTACAACCAAGGCTCTGATACCAACTGTGACGACTCCGTCAAAACACTTAACGGCTCCGTCACTTGGTCCCACAGCTTGATCGAAACTCTATATGAATTTAATAAAACAACCTTGCATTCTTTATTTAAAAATGATTTCCTATAAAGGAGATCTACTAAAATGTATAAGTTTAGAAAAACCATACAATAATACTTTAACCAAAAGTTGACCCAAAACAAAGTCAACAAACAACCACTATTTAATGTAACAAAAATAGAATGCAAGTTAATGTTTAACAAAAGCTACCATCATAAATATGCAGACTCTCTAAGCACAGCGGAAGCATTCAATCATGAACCTGAGAATAAAACATGCGAGTAACTGTCAACAAAAATGTTGAGTGAATTATAGGTTTAATATTGCAAACAATATTTAATTTAAACAATAAAAATTTATGTTTGAAAACATAAAAACTCCTTTTTGAACCTCAAAATTATATGCTAGAAAACATATAATAAAACATTATTCCATTTTCCGTGAGCCACCTGGTAACCACTTAACCCTTTATTTACCCTTGCCAAACACAATAAATAATATACACCGAACAAGTGTATCTACAACTAAATACGAAGTACTAAACATTCCGATAACAAATTGCTAGCGCGACTAGCTCGAAATGGGGTTGTCAAACCCGATAGATCTATCCATAAGATTCGCGTTTACCAGTAGAAACCAGTGATTACAGTTACCAGACTAGGGAATATTTTTGTTCAACTCACAATGAATAATTTAAACCAACTTCCACTTGTCCAAAATATAAAATAAATTGCATGTATTCTCATCCTAAAAGATTTAAATAGAAAAATGGGACTATAACTCACCTTAAATAGCAACTGAAGAAATCTCACAAACAAGCGAACAGCAAGTAAAGTAAAGTGACCAAGAAAGATCATAACGCCGACCTATAAATAAAGCAGGTCGAAATAAATAACTAACTTAGGTCAAGTCTTAGTATGATAGCTATTGTACATGTTGCAAGTAGACATAGAACATTACTCAGCAAGCATCGGTTTGATTGGAACAGCATAAGGATACACACTTTCTATTTTTAGAAAGTTTCTATTTTTAGCAGGTTTCCATTTTTGGAAAGTTTCTATTTTAGGAAAGTTTCTATTTTAGGAAAGTTTCTATTTTAGGAAAGTTTCTATTTTAGGAAAGTTTCTATTTTTGGAAAGTTTCTATCTTTGGAAAGTTTTCAAATTTAGAAACTTCTATTTTTAGAAAGTTTTGAAGTTAGGAAAGTTTTCTTATTTAGAAAGTCAACAGAAGTCAACTGAAAGTCAAAGTCAACCGAAAGTCAACTCAAAAGTCAAACTTGGTCAACATAGTCAACATTAATTTGAAAAGTGTAAGTTATAATAATAACATAGGTTATAATGTTTATTAAAGTCAAAAGTGTAAAGTTATGTCATAACATAAGTTTAATTAAATAAAATGAATTATTAAAGTTAATATAAGTTGAAGTGTTATAATTAGTATAACATAAGTATTTAATTAATTAAATATTAATCATAATATAAGTTTTATTAATTAATAATGAATTTTAATTCATATCATAAGTATTATAAATTAATAATGAATTATTAATTATATCATAAGTTTCTAATTAAAATTATTAAATCATAAGTATTTAATAATTAAATCATAATTAAATAATAATTAAGTCTTATAATAATTAAATAATTATTTAATCTTTGTTATAAGTCTTATAATAATTTCTCAAAAATAAATTTAATACTTATCATAAGTATTTTCCTTTAATAATAAAAGTATTATTAATCATAAGTTTAATTAAAATGTTAATTAAATCATAATTAATAATTAAATGATATAATAAATATTTATATCATAAGTCTTAAATAATAATAATTACTTCTTTTATCATAAGTAATTTATTAATAATGAAAGCCATTCATTTTAACATAAGTTTAATCATTAACTATAAGTTTTAAGTTTAAAAGTTCATCGGGTCGTATCTTGAGCCCCGGGTGTCGGTTTCGGGCGAGCCACATATGCATCTCCGCCTACTCAAACCACCCGACACAATTATGTACTCAAGAACACTCCAAGAACAGTCCCTAGGTCGTGGATATCAGCCATGACAACACTTGGGAATTCAATTTACTCAAAACAGTGATTTAGGCACAACGGGTGAACCGTGGCTCGGATTTAGGTGACCCGAACATGAAAATTCGTCCCAACATCAGTCCTAACCAAATGACACACCCTAAAGACACCAAGGATGATCACAAAGTCGGACCATACCTTGTTCTTGCCCATAACACCTTTCAATCTTTACCAAAAATCAAATTAAGCATATCTAGGGCTCCGGGAATCGAAACGACATGAATCCGGAGTCTAAAATTAATGTCTTGATGAGAGGAACTCATTTATATACTTTATTTTAACTTTTATATCAGTTACAAAGTCAGAAACACACGAAAAATCTGCTGTCCCAATTAAATCAAACCGAAAACATATGCAAACGAGTAATTCTACGCATCCAATCAACCATACAATAACATACAATTATCATACTATCAATATAACATACAAAATCAGTAAAATATAAGAAAAATCAAAAATCTAGGGTTAGGGTTTATACCCTAATCAAGAATCAAGAGATAGCAACGTGTAGAGGAGAACGAGAGGAACGCGTTGATGTTAAAAGCCCTAAAATCCAAGCAATAATTGATGAAGAATGATGATGATATTGATGATGAATGTGGCGGCCTCAAAAAGAAAAAGAGAGAGGAAGAAAGATGAGAGAAAAAGATACTTGCTAGTTTTAGGTTTAGAAAAGAAATGAGGAATAAAATGGAAATGAAAAATTGAAAAATAAAATAAAAATGGGGTATAAGGGGGTTTTGGCCGAAATTTTTAGAGGGGTGGGCCCCTCATGGACCACTTTGGCCAAAAAGAAGAATACTTGTGGCCCGATCGCCCGAACGAAGCCCGAAACGCGAAAACGCTACTACGCGATTAATTTTTCGGAGAGATAACAAACACGCGACGAATAAAATATATAAACACTATATATAATCATATGACATCAAAATATCATATTTAAAATAAATTGGATTTAAAAATCCCAAAATCTTGACCGTTGGTTTGAAAACCGAAAAGATTCGCCGGATAGAAATCTGCGACACGTAGAAACGTATAACTTGAAATATGAATACAAATATTCATATAACACATAATAATTAATATATTATTACAAAAATAATAATATAGGTCTTAGAAATGACGTGTCACGAATAACAATTAATGGTCGTTAAATAATTAACGGCAAAAGATAACGGAAAAAGTAGGGTCGTTACATGAAATGAATGACAAAGACCCTTTAAATAAGCCTAAATTTTCCCTGCAAATGGCTGGCAGGCCGTTTGGCAAACGTAAAACATAAAAAGTATACGTAACGCAAAACCTTTTGTAAAATGTAAACCATAAAAGTAAACTGTAAAACATAAAAAGCAAGTGGCCCGAAAAGGTAACCTAAGTTACCCAATTTGACATTAAAAGTAATATGAGTTTCGCTAATGCCGAAAAGGATAACGTTTTTTAATTTGACACAGAAAAGAACTACGATTTGAAATATTGTGAAATTGGGGGTAACATCGTTAAATTAATTAACGATCGTCAGTCAAAAATACACGGTTGGTCTCTGAAGTTTGTTAAAATTTGAAATGATTATCTTCTTTATCATCTTCACCACCATCAGATTCATCACCACCATCATCTTCATCACCACTCATATTCATCACCACCATCATCGAACACCTTCATCATCAACATCTCAACATCATCATTTTCATCACCACCATCATCGAACACCTTCATTATCATCATCATCGTCATCAACAACTCGTCGTCATCTTCATCACCACTATCATCGAACAGCTTCGTTTTGCAGATTTCGACGACCATTTGGCGGCGGCTGGCGGTGGTTGGGAGCGACTAACATGGAAACCACCTCAAAACTTTATAAATTAATTAACGATCGTTAGTAAAAAATATACGGTTAGTCCCCGAAGTTTGTTAAAATTTGAAATGATTATCCGCTCTATCATCTTCACCACCATCAGCTTCATCACCACACATATTCATCACCACCACTCATATTCATCACCACCATCATCGAACACCTTCATCATCAACATCTCAACATCATCATCTTCATCACCACCATCATCGAACACCTTCATTATCATCATCATTATTAACATCTCATTGTCATCTTCATCACCACCATCATCGAACAGCTTCGTTTTGTATCCGACGACCATTTGGCGGCATCTGGTGGTGGTTGGTGGCGGCTAACATGGAAACCACCTCAAAACTTTATAAAAACGCACCAAATTGTGCAGATTGTAGCGGTTTACCATCACTAATCTTTCTCCATTCTTAGATTTCACAAAAACATAACAAAATCTACCCAAATGATCTGTTAGTCCCAAAAGAAGCCTAGATTGATGGTTTTAGTTGGATGTTTGGTGGGTTAGAAGTATGAGTTATCAAAACAAGTAGAGAGAAAGTGATAAGATTTTAATATGCAAAATGGATAACTAACTTATTACCAAGTGAGGAGGTTGTTTATATATGACAACCTCCAAAGTACAAGAGTTACAAGTTACCATGGTAAATACAGAAAATACATTACAAAGTAATAATAAAACCGTGCGCCACTAATCTATTACATAAACATATGTCAACAATCTCCCCCTTGGCGTGCGGTTTTCAAAAAAAATATCATCACAGAATCATCAGCTTTGACTTGCACCTTCTGAGGCCTTTTTCTTTACCTCTTCCTCAGCTTTCAATGCTTTGATCACGTCACTTCCTGGTGTGTAATTCCTTTCATAGTGTTTGGGAATGATGAACTCTTTGAGGCGGGTGATTTTGTATTCGAACCTTGGAACATATTGTGACCCTGTGAAGTAGTTTTTCTTTCGGTTGATTCCCAGCGAAGTGTCAAACTGCCTCATGTACAGCCTGAATTCAAGAAGTTCATTGATGTGATTTGCCATCTCGTTTATCATCAGCTTTTGATAGTTCCCAATGTTTTCTGTTCGTTTGCATATGTCAAAATACTTTAGTGCACGTTTGAGAGTCCCGTCAGAGTATTTTGGCAGCTCTGATTTGCGGATGAAAATTGGCTTTTTGATCTTGTTGCGAAATATGAAGCCTTCCTCAGGGGTGTCTAAGCAATAGCAAATCCTAAAAGAAGATAAATCCAGATCGTCGATGGTTTAATTTGGTGCGGAGAGCAGAATCTTCTTTTGAACTGATTCGACACCTAACTGCAGATCATATTGAGAAGCCAGTTTGATTCTATCTTTCATGAACCTTCTCACCCTTTCGATTGCCGTTTCGATAACCCAAGTCTTTCTTATTTTGTTTCTCAACCAATTGTATAGAAACAACACATCAACCGGATTGAGTTCAATTAGATCATATTCCGAGAACATGTACTCTTGGTCGTTTGAACGAATCACTCTGAAAAATGGAGTATACACTCTCTTAGATAATGACCTGCAGAGCACACTGTTTATGATGATAATTGGATTTTCTTTCTGTTCTTCCATTTCAAACTCATTCCAGTTCTTAAAAACCCGCCTTTGGTAACGATACATTATCAATTTTTCTTTGTCATTGAGAAAATCATAGCACCCGATTGGTTTGAACCTTTCAGCTACTGGCACGTTTTTGAGTTTATCTTCACTTACGAAGATCCTGTAAGCTTGTTCCTCCAGCCAGCATCTCTGTAAAACTTCTTCAGATTGAGGTTCACCAAGATTGATTGGAAGTGATATGTGTTTGTTGAATTCTCCATGTTGAGGATCGGATGATGTGGATTGATCAGGAGGTGGTGGAGCTGGTGGTTTGGGAAACCTTGGTGCAGGTTCACCGGTGTATTCCTGAGTGACAAAGCGATCAAATTCATTTAGTTCTTCCTCATCCGGGGCTTCTAAGTTTACGTAATTTTCTTTCGTGAATGCTCCTTCAATGACAGCGGTAGGCAGGGGTTTCAGGTTTCTGAAGAACTCTTCCTCTTCTTCTTCAGATTTTGGTATGATAAGCTATGGAGTGGATGTGATGATAGTTGCAGACTGGGAGGTGATAGGTTCGATGTCTGAACTTGTGTACACCACCATGGCAAGAGAAGTTTCGGCAGAGGTAACCACTTCTTCAGGTATATCGATATCGGTTTCTACTTCCTCTTTGACATCAACAAACATAACTTCATCGAAATCATCTTTATCGTCAGAGTTGATTGTGATCACATCATGTCCGTCTGGGGCAGCATCATCTTCTTCAACTGTGTATTCGATCCCTTCGACCATTCCTTCAGGTATATCAGAGTCATCAATAATTTCTTTCCCTTTCCTGGAAGAGCTAGGTGCAGATTGTGTTTGACTGATAGTTTGGGTGATGTGCACAGTGGATCTTCCTCCGATATTCTCCCCCTCATGTTGGCCGCTGGAATCGGGGTCATCATGTCATCGGGAGGAAGATGGTTGATCAACACAACATGGGATCGGTTCAAGTACCGGTTGATAATTCGGGATGAGTTGAAGTGAGTTGAGAAGACCGAGAATAGCTTTTCTGATGTAATCACCCTCAGAAAGGTTAACTGAGAGAAGGTGAGCATGAAATTCAGTTTCCCGTTGAGTATACGTGAGATTTGGTTGATGAGTGACAGTTTGGGTGATAGGGGATGATGTCATGATAGGAGGTGACAGCGGCAGTGGTGAAGCATTGAGATCAGGTGGTGGTGATGTTAATCGAGGTGGTGATGGAGCTGTGGAAATAATTGGTAAGGATGTGATAGAGCCCTGCAAGGAAGTGTTAGTAAAAATAGCCTGAGATTATTGATGAAACTCAGTTGTCACCACTGTTGAGCTGGAAAGCTGAGCAGTGAGGCCTATTGAGACAGGACTTCCAAGCGATCTTAGAGAAGCAATTTCTGGGGATTTGCTAACCTCTACGCTTGTTGTTGTAGTCTGAGCTATAGACACTGATTGTTCGGTATAGGACTGCACCAAATCCCTACGAGCACTAGACACATTTTCAAATTGTTTTTGGCGAATCTCATCTAGAGATGCCGATTCTAACTCATATGAAACAGATGTTTGATCATCTGAGTGGATTCCTAATGTTTGGGGGGGGGGAGGGGGCTAACGTTTTCTTTTTGCCCCATCTCACACCCGGTCCGCACATCCTCTCTTGATTTTTCAACCACGCCCTCATTTCCATCCTTATCACTCCGAACAATATCGTGAAGAACGTTCTGAAGTTGTTCAGTGGTTACCTGCTTTGATTCTGCTTTTCTTTTAGACCTAATTTCACCCTCATTTCTTTTCCCCTCAAATTTTCTTTTCTGTAACCCTCGCTTACTAGACCCCTCACCAGATGTCCTATCAGTTCCTGGGGCAGGATCCCCGGGTTGTAGAGGATCCATAGGAGCTCCTATCTGTCTCATATAAGCAGTGATTCTTGGATCATCACGAGGTCCAAGATTTAGTAAATGCACAGGAATAGGTTGAGCTGGCACATTCTGTGATCCTATTCTCTTTTGAATGAACTCTATGAACGGATGCTCTACTTGTGGTTCATCACGATCTCTAGGTATGGGATCTGGAGTCTGGTTATTGACATCAATTACTGCTCCAAGAATTAAGGAATAGAATCTTGGGAATTGAATGTATGATAGGAGAGGTGCTGAGTGGATTTCTATCATGCGTTCCCAGATGACACGACCAAAGTCAGCAGATGGCAAGAACACAATGCCATAGAAGATCTTTAACAAGAATACTGTGATGTGATCGGTTCCAGTTTGCATTGGATTGAAGCAGCGATTGATGAGAGTATATAGGACAGCCCATCGTTGTGCCATTCGTTTCTTTTTGAAATCCCTTATCTTTGTCAACTCTCCTTCGTATCCAAGTTGATGTACGGCAGCAAGCGTTGCATTTTCTGAAGGGAACATATCGTATTGAGCACGGGCGGGAATTCCCAAGAATCGTCTCATGTCAGCTAGTGTGAAGGTGGCTCTCCGATCAGGGTTCTGAGTGGCTAGAAAAGAAAAATAGTCGGGTGCATCGTTAACTGGAGGGTGGTAGGTCATGGTGTCCCTCATTAGACGAAGTTGTCGTACTGAGACATGGTCGAATTCAGTGAAAAGTTATGCATTGGGTGATTTAGAAGTATGGGGATCCAGTAAGAGCAAGGGGTGGGAACATCCTCGTTGAAAAAGACATTGTTTGACATTGCTGTGGAATCATGAGCAAAGTTAGAGAAAACACAGTTCATTTGGTGTTTTTGTGAAAAATTGTGACAAGACATTAGTTGTTTCAGTTTTAAGATTTGTCAAAGTTCATTGGAAACAGTACTAACACTTAACAGTTTTGAACAAAGTTGGTTTTCGAGCATTAGACAATTTTAGAACAGGAAGGTTTTCGTGCAAGCAATTAAACTAGCAAAGGGTTTCAGACAAAAGTTTTCGAGCACACCTTTTGAGTGTTAACAGTTTTTTTTCTGACAGACAACCTTTTTCGAGCATACGGCTTTTTCTAGCACAAAACTTTTTCGAGCACACAACTTTTCAGGCACAAGAGTATTGCATACAGTTAAGTTTTCGAGCACAGAAGTTTTTCAGACAAATGATTTCATCTCACTTTTTCAAGCATTCAAAAGTTTTCAGACACAACTACTTCTAGCGATCCTTCGGGCAACTTTTTCGAGCGCTCGAAAAACAGTAGTTTTTCGAGCACCTTGTCTCTTTTGAGTTCATGTTCACTTTGTTGTAGAAAACTCAATAAATCTGGCCACATAAGGTTTTAATGAATGGAATCTATGAAAACCTAATCTATTAATCACCATGAATTAAGACAAAACATCTGAAATACACAGATTTATTGGTGAAACCTAAAATTACCCCTAATCGACGTCAAGAGTGCAACAAGCATCTAATCAATGGATTTAAGGAGTGAATCATGTTCTACTTATCACAATCTGAAACCCTAAGTTAATTCATTACAATAGATTCATTTTATGGGTGCAATCGATCAACTTAGGATTTTTAGGGTTCGACACCCCTGTATATACACGACAGATATTCATCACATAATCATTCAAATCATGGCAATTTTAACACTTTAAATGAATACAGAGACAGAGAATCTTCTAAAATAACAATATTAACAATCAACACATGAATTTAAAGTGGAAAATACCGAATAGATTAAGTATGAAGATGATGAACAGTGTTAATGAACAGGGTGTTGGTGAGAGCACGTGATCTTGGCTAAGTTAGATTTGCTAAAGAAATATTTGAAAGTGATGTGTTTGAAAAGTGAACCTTTAACCTTATATACACACTGGGAGTCTGAAAAATTGATTTTTTTAGTCGGTTACTGCTCGAAAAGTGATAAGTTCAAAATTATAGCACGAGAGTTTCAATTTCAAGCACAGTTTGCTCGAAAACCTTCAGTCTTAGATCTTTACTCGAAAACATTCACCAGATTTTGGATTTTAAGGGATTTTGGAACCCTATAATAACCTTTAAGAATTTTAAGAAATTCTGTGAAATAATCAAGTTATTGATGAAACTTTAATTATTTTTCAAAATTTAATTTTCTCAGGTTTTTAAAGTTATTGGAACCGGGAAACATGAGGCAGTCATATAGACACATCCTCTTAAGGCAGTCACAAAGACATATCCTTTGTCATTTTGTTGACTGAGAGTTTGAGGCAGTCATTTAGACACATCCTCTTGAGGTAGTCACCGAGACTTATCCTCCGTAATTTGTTGACTGAGATTTTGAGGCAGTCATTTAGACACATCCTCTTGAGGTAGTCACAGAGACTTATCCTCCGTCATTTGTTGACTGAGATTTTGAGGCAGTCATTCAGACACATCCTCTTGAGGTGATCACAGAGACTCATCCTCCGTCATTTGTTGACATTTTGATGTTAACTCCCCCTAGACAGTTGCCAGTTTCAGGAGAGTTAGTTTTGTAAGAGCGAGTTTTACATTGATGTTCGTGTAAAAGTCATTTTAGATTTTGAGAATCAATATTATGAAACCGGGTCTCACACTGTAATTTATGTGAGAGCCATTGTTCTTATCTCCCCCTCAAAATATGAAGTATCAGATTTTGAAAACACACAACTCCCCCTAGGCAAGTGCATCACTCCCCCTAGGCACTTTCCGGGTCCCTAAATGGAATTGAAATCAACCATGCCAATTTTGTTAACCAGATATTTAAAAGTGGGTTCATCCAAGGCCTTGGTTAATAAGTCAGCAAGTTGACTTTTGGTGGGTACAAAGTACAATTCGACATTGCCTTTTTCAACATGATCCTTGATAAAGTGGTAACGAATGTCAATGTGTTTGGTTCGAGAGTGGTGCACCGGGTTGCTGGTGATAGAAATGGCACTCTGAGAGTCGCAATAGATCGGGATTTTGTGGAATATGAATCCATAGTCAAGTAGTTGGGACTGCATCCACAGAACTTGGGAGCAACAGCTTGCAGCTGCAATATACTCGGATTCAGCAGTGGAAAGAGAGATGCAGTTTTGCTTGCGAGAGGACCAGCTGACCAACTTGTGACCAAGGAATTACTTGGTCACCAGCATGATCAGCATCTGTGAATGCTTTAAGATTGAAGCCGGTTCTGAAGGGATACCAGAGTCCGAGATTGGGCGTGCCTTTGAGATAGCTAAAGATTCTCATTACAGCCTTGTAGTGAGAATATCTAGGGTTGGCCTGAAAATGGGCACAAAGACATACAGCAAACATGATGTCGGGTCTACTAGCAGTGAGATACATCAATGAGCTAATGAGGCTCCTATAGAGTGTTTGATTGAAAGATTGACCATCCAGATCAGCATGTAATGAAATGTTGATAGACATTGGAGTGGAGCTGGTCTTCATCTCAGGAAAGTTAAACTTTTTGAACATGTCTGAAATGTATTTTGATTGACCGATGAAAATCCCCGTTGGAAGTTGTTTAACTTCTAATCCTAGAAAGAAGTGGAGTTCTTCGAGCATGCTCATTTCAAACTTGTTTTTCATGAGTTCAGAGAACTCATAGCAGAGAGCGGGGGAAGTGGAACCGAAAATGATGTCATCAACATAGACTTGAATTAACAAGATGTGTTCTTTCTGTTTTATGATGAATAGAGTCGTGTCAATGGTTCCACGTGAGAAACCGTTCTTGAGAAGAAACGCGGTTAGGGTTTCATACCATGCCCTGGGTGCCTGTTTTAGACCATAAAGAGCCTTGGAAAGGAGATACACGTGATTTGGGCATTTGGAGTCTATGAAACCTTCAGGTTGACTGACGTAGACTTCTTCTTGAAGAACCCCGTTCAGAGAGGCAGTATTTACGTCCATTTGATAAACGGTGAATCGCTTGTGAGCAGCATATGAAAGAAATAGACGGATGGCTTCTAATCGAGCCACATGAGCAAATGTTTCATCGTAGTCAATTCCTTCTTGTTGTCGGTATCCTTTTGCTATAAGACGTGCTTTGTTACGAATGATGATGCCGTGAGGATCCTTCTTATTTTTGAAGATCCACTTGGTATCAATAATGGTTTTTCCAGATGGACGAGGAACAAGTTCCCATACTTCAAGCCGATCAAATTGATGGATTTCTTCTTGCATGGCTATAGACCAGTCGGGATCTTGGAGGGCCTCAAAGGCAGTTTTAGGTTCGATCATGCTCAGAAAGGCAGCAAAAAGGCATTCATTGTTGGGAGCCTTGCGAGTGCGAACGGGAGCGTCGGGATCACCAATGATTTGATGAATTGGATGATCCGCAGTCCATTTCGTGGAATGTGGGAGAGGTGTAGTAGATTCATTATTAAGGGAGGAGTCTGAGACGTCCCGTCCCAATCCATAGGGACGAATACAATAACATATGATTACATCGCGAGGTATTTGACCTCTATATGATACATTTTACAAACATTGCATTCGTTTTAAAAGACAAACTTTCATTTACATCGAAAGTTGACAGGTATGCATACCATTTCATAATATCCAAACTATAAATGACCTAATCTGTCATTTACTTAATAATAATCTCTAATGAACCTCAACGACTCGAATGCAACGTCTTTTGAAATATGGCATGAATGACTCCAAGTAATATCTTTAAAATGAGCTAATGCGCAGCGGAAGATTTCTTTCAAACCTGAGAATAAACATGCTTTCAAGTGTCAACCAAAAGGTTGGTGAGTTCATCAGTTTATCATAATCATTTATTTCCATCATTTTAATAGACCACAAGAATTTCATTTTCAGTTCTCATAAATATACGTCCCATGCATAGAGACAAAAATAATCATTCATATGGTGAACACCTGGTAACCGACATTAACTAGATACATATAAGAATATCCCCTATCATTCCGGGATCCTCCTTCGGACATGATATAAATTTCGAAGTACTAAAGCATCCGGTACTTTGGATGGGGTTTGTTAGGCCCAATAGATCTATCTTTAGGATTCGCGTCAATTAGGGTGTCTGTTCCCTAATTCTTAGATTACCAGACTTAATAAAAAGGGGCATATTCGATTTCGATAATTCAACCATAGAATGTAGTTTCACGTACTTGTGTCTATTTCGTAAAATATTTATAAAAGTTGCGCATGTATTCTCAGCCCAAAAATATAAAGGGTAAAAAGGCAAATGAAACTCACCATACTGTATTTTGTAGTAAAAATACATATAACATCATTGAACAAGTGTAGGGTTGGCCTCGGATTCACGAACCTATATTAATTATATATATTTATATGACGGTCAATATTTGTCTAACAATTTAGGCCAAGTCATAGTGTACCACAATCCTAATGCTCAAGTCAGACTCAACAGTATAGTAACATGTTATATTACTCATGTTTAGTTAAAATTCTAGTAAAAGGTGACGTGTGAAACAACGTATCACAAATGGTTTCATAATCATAAAATAGTATTTTAGTTTTTAGAGAAAGTCAATACAAAAATATTAACTGAAAAGTTAACGGAAAAGTCAAAGTTCAATGTCAAAAGTCAAAGGTTAAAGTAAAAACGAGGTCGCATGCAAAAATACAATAACTTATACAAAAAATGATTTTTCGGTCAAACATGACTAAACGGCCTTTAGAAAAATTATCGGAGCTCTGATTGATAAACGGCCAAAGATAAAAGTTACACATTACCAAAAAGATTAAGCATAAATTTTACAGAAGTAAACTAAACCTAGACAACTCGTAGTTGCCAACGCGGTTTCGGCGTTTCAAAGTTAATTTTTCAGCTTTAATAAATTTACAAAAGTGACCGAGTAGCCTACTTTGGAAATTTTTAGAAAATTCCTCGAAACTCGGATTGACAAACGGTCAAAGCCTGGAAATTCTAGTTACCACAAAGATATAACATGATTTTTGGCAAAAGTAAACACACATCAGGCCGACCATGACAACTGATATAAAACTGACATTTTTAATAAAAAGTTTCAGCTCTTTTCAGAATTTTAAAATGTGACCAAACAGTCAACTTTGACGATTTTTAGAAAAATCGTCGAGACTCAAATTGACAAACGGCCAGAGTCGTTTGCTAGACCTTACAGCAAAGAATTTAGTGGTATTTTTCTTAAATCTGAAACAACGCAGATCAGCGAGAATTTCAGTTCCCTTTTCGACATTTTTTCAAAATTTGCAAAACTTCTTTTGTCCATAACTTGACAACCGTTCAACGAAACGAGACGTGCCTTATATGAAAATTCATCTACTCGACGAGTAGAATCTAAATAACCACTTTTTATTACCCAAAAAATTAGTTCACTAATTATCATTAGCAATCTTAATTACGAAATTAATTGTTTAATTCATAACTTTCTAACCGTTCATCGAATTCATTCGATATCTAAATGAAAAGTTCTTAATTTTTCGCTAGCTTTCCAATGACATGCATATCTTATACCTTATTTCATCCCTAGTATAACAACCTTTAAGATTCAACATAACCTATCTAAGGGCAATATCAAATATACAAGCATGCACAATTCTATATTCTCGAGCACTAGTCAGGGATACACTATTAGTAAATAAAAGTTAAGTTATGAGTGCTCACGTATCAATATTGAGATTCAATATTGCAGGAAAAATACGCAAACGCAACGGAGATGACAAACACTAAATTGACCTTATGAACATACCCTCTAACATTACCCATCACCTCCATAGCTATAACCCACAATTTCCTTAGCCCTATCCTACTCATAAAACCCATGTTGCAATAGCTCACGCGTAGCCCTTGTCGTAGTATTTTATGTATAAATACTACTAGTATCGTTCCTAATACTACTAGTAATAATATTAAGATTAATAATAATAATCTTTAATGATAATAATAATAATAATAATAATAATAATAATAATAATAATAATAATAATAATAATAATAATAATATATGTATATATATTTGTGTGTGTAAAGAGATCGAGATAGATAGGTTGTTAAACTGGAACCAGATATTGCGAGCTTTATACAACTTTTGGCTAACCGGGTTTTTGGTACTAGTCCATGCGATCCAATAATTGCTTTTCACAGCTGGTTTCCATTTAAGTTTCATGCCGACACTTCGTTTTATCAATTACATAACAAACGTAACATATGTACATACATAACTTTATATATAATATTTAATATATAATATATTTAATCTTTAGAATTAATTAAATATTATATTATATTTACGTTCATGGTAAAAATATAATTTTTACAAAAATGACACGGTCGTGGTCTCACGACTCATGTACCACTTTCGGTTTTTCGGGCGCACCTTCGTACGTTTAGAGAACTAGCCTTTTACGTTACGTGACGTGTACCTTTTACAAAAAATTAGACTTACTATTCAATAAATTACCTTTATAAAAATATAACTTATAAAATTGAGCGTTGTGATCATTTACTTCCATAAATCAAAGCCTCGTTGTTTATCAAAATATTTTATTTTAAAATTAAACGTTTTGTGACATGTACCTTTATTAATAACTACACTTAAATTAGTTAAAAACTAACCCACTCAAAGTGTAACTTAATCTTTTGAGTGTTTTGATCATTTCCTTTTATAATTCACAATCTTGTTATTTAACAAAGCCTATTTATTAATATTAGTTTAATATCAAAACGTTTTATGACTAATTTATATTAAAATTTATAATCTTATACATATTTTTGAAATATTTATCTAATAACATACTAGTTATCCTTTCAAAACTAATTATATAATTTAAGATCCTTTACAAAATCGAAAATCCTATAACGTTTATGCTTTAAAACTTATTTTGATTTCATTCTTTTATGCGTAAATGTTTAGTTTAATTTCCTTAACTTTCTAAATAATATATCTTAATATAACATATCAAATGGGTTTATTTAGTCAACGAATCTTATCCCAATTATTCCTTCTATATGATAAATCGAGTATTATGAAATTCGATTCTCCACTAACTTTTGTCTAACTCCCAATAAGTGATACTTTGTTCTTACTTGTAAATCACTTTACCATTTATTCTGAATACCGTTAAAAAAGTAAGGGTTTCCTAATTCAAAGTGGACCTCATAACAGAGACTCATAATCATAGTTCAATGTATCCGATAATTCAATCATTTGATATTATCTTTTAATCTTGTCGATAAACTTACATCGAACAAATACGTTCATGTAAAGTATTATTCATTCAATACCTTGATAGCATTTCCAATTTCATAAAATAGATCTCATATCTTATATTCATAATAACTAATCCGTTCAATGTTTCATTAATATAACTCAATTTAAAATCAGACATATGTATATATATATATATATATTTATTTACACATAATTGTTCGTGAATCGTTTGGCATGGTCAAAGGATATTTGATTATAGAAATATAGTTTCAAAACTTTCGAGACTCAACATTACAGATTTTTGCTTATCGTGTCGGATATATATAAAGATTAAAGTTTAAATTTGATCGGAAATTTCCGGGTCATCACATTACCTACCCGTTAAAAGAAATTTCGTCCCGAAATTTGATCGAGGTCGTCATGGCTAACTAATAAAATGTTTTCATGACGAATATGAATCGATAATAGAGTTTTATCATAATTGAGTGATATAGATAAAACGATTTGTTTTTGTGAAGAGCACGAATGAAGCTATCACCTAAGAGTGAAAATGAATAAATGCAGGTTTGACCTAACAGGTGGCGTAGTCAAGATTGATTTCCGAAATTTAAGGAATTTAGAAGAAGATCTCCATAATAAAATTTGATTCGTCGGTAATTAAGGAGATTAGGATCCTCTTTGGTTATACGCGATAATCTGCTTTGATTGCTCTGTCTATAAATCCACCCCTTCGTTTCCTTACAACTCACAGCTTCTATTCTTTCTTCCTCAATTCATACTTTAAAGTATTCATTAATATGCTCCATCCCATCCTGATCCTTGATATCCTCTTAACTTTCATATCTGTCATTCTTCTTTTTAATCTGCCACCAGAAGAATCTATTTACTTCTACTATACTCTTGGGTTTATAGTGTTTCTAGTTCTCCCATGTCTTTACATTGCTATATGCATCGATATATACGGGTTGTAATTTCCGGGTTGTTGTTAGATTTTACACCTTCCCTTATATTTCGATGTCCCTGCTTCTGTCTTCTATAGTCATCGTCATCCATAGTTAATGCTCTCTTCTATTTGCTGCGGTTTATACCCCGAATTTCTATTTCGGAGCTTTGTCCTTTCGTTTCTTCTTCTTACGATTAAATAGCTCTCGTAATGGTCCGGAATTCGTATGTATGGATTTCAGAAGGAACATAGTAATTGTTCTAAGAAGGAAAGGGCAATGGTAAATCCCGATTTGTTAAATTACCAGAATACCCTGAAAAAGACCGAATCATCAAGAAATAGTTCCTTCATATGTTTAGAGATTAAGTAGAATGTAAGAGTCGTGTAAATGGTACATGATGACGGTATATTCTGTGAATCATCACGTCCATTAGAAACTTAGCATGAATTATTGTAATATAATGACGTTGATCAAGTGTCATTATATTATACTAACCCATGCATCAGTTCCCAACACTACTTCAAAAACATTCATATTTGAATTTTTCAGAATTTAGAAACTAACACAGTTTCTTTTATGTTGTAGATATTACGGAGAGATAAATGATCTCATATAAGAATAGTCGTGATAATATTTCCAGAAATATGGAGAATATGTATAATGGAAGATACGAAGATACCTTATAATATTTAAGGTAAGATGATGATGAAGAATATCTGTCTGTGAAGGTTTAGGATAAGGAGTAACATGTTTGCTAAGAATTTCAGCAGGCACTAAATCATTTGAATCCTTTGAAGGCAGATTTAGTCTCTGTGTTTTGTCTACGGCTTCCTTCATACTTTGCTCAATTCGTTTTTCAGTATCAAATCCTTTCTTTTTCTGAGCTTTACCAACTCACTATCTTCTATCATCAAACTTTTGGCCGTTTAGACCATCTACCATTTTTATGTTTCCTCTGCATTTAATGCTATAATATCTGAATCACTGGTTATCAATCCGAGGTGGGTTTAGAGGAATCTTGTTTTAGATGATTAAACGCTGGGGGTAATATGGTGGAATATGAAAGATTCTCCAGTAATAATATCGAAAGGGCAACGTATCTATCGGGGTTATAATAAGACTGGTCCGACTGAAAAATCGAAGTTGACTTGCTGGAGCTGTGACAAAATTGGCTAATTTGAAAAGAAATCGAAATGTTGTTTTTGCTAATAAATGATAAAGAATTCGACGCAGGTACATGTTAGATTATAACTTTGGTTTCGAGAGTTTTTCAGGTACAAAACTTCGGGTAACATGTGGTTGGATCATCATCTCAATTGTTTATTATTTGAAGTGTCTTCTAGAATTTCGAAGGGTTTTAAATGCAGATTGTCATAGTCAATATCCAAATGATGGAATTGTCCTGACTCCCGAATGATTTTCATATCCATCTGAGTGTTACGATTAAAAGTGATGTTCTATCAAAGTTTTGAATTCAAAGTATAGCTTTGAAAAATGTAAGGATCTAAGAATAATGATTTCGGTTGTATCTCGAGTTAAATTCTGAAATTCCCAAAATCAGAGCATGTAATTAGATTCGAATGAGTATGGTTGTTTTGATTTCTATAGAAGAATGTATATTGGTTTAGTTGATGATTAATTGTGATTTTATATATCTCTCGGGTATTACCTACCCGTTAAAAAAAATTCACAAATAATATTTTGAACAAGAATTCTCATTACAATCTTTATGAAAATACATGTGGGTATATTTTCTTCAGATGTAGTACAGATTCAATGAGTTAATATCATACTAAGCTCATTTGATTTTCAGATTGAATTAGAAATGAATTTTTCTCTAAAACATTAGAGATTACATATTCTTTGCGGAGTATTTCACTAATGTAATCAATGCTTCAATATTTATATGTATTTCCTTAGTGAATCATGCTGATGCTCATAGAACTCTTGCTAACTTCGCAAGATACGAATATTGTTTTCCCGTAAATTTCGGGTATATCGAAGATGAAAGTGTATAATCAAACATGTTATTGAATGATATACTTGATTTATTATGAAATAAAATTCATTGAGTTGAAGCAGAGATTGTGGTTAACAATGATTAAGTTGTTAACGAAGAATGTACATCGTAGCAAATTAGTAATATGAATTAACCAGATAGTTAAGTTCCATACATAATAGCTTAGTACAGAAAGATTTATTATGGTTAAAATATATATATATATATATATATATATATATATATATATATATATAGAATATACATATAAATTCTTTGGAGAGACTGAGTTAATACTTCATAACTCGTTGATACAATATACTCGTTATTAATTCGTAATGGTTTCCACAGTGATTCTTAAACTGGCGAAACTTGTGAGGTTGGAGGTACTGACGATTCTAACAATGTTGACAGCATTGACTGTGTTGGTGAGGCTATTGGTACTGCTGATGCTGTTGGTAAAACAAGTCTAGCTTGTACCTTATGTACTAGTCTTGTTAGGGTTTCGGTTCTTCTCTCTATCATCTCTGTCCACTCATCTAGTTTTTGGTTAAGACTAAGATAGATAATCTCTAAAACTTTAGAGATTACATAATCACCACAGAATGTTTCTCCGATGAAGTTATGAATCATTACTTCATCGTTTGTTGTTGTTGGTACTCCTTGGTATCTTTGGTCCGTGTGACGTTGATATCCGATATACAGATTGGGATATTGAGGTGTGTGATGCGGATGTGATTGTTGGTGGTGGTAATGATCCTGTTGTTGATGGTGGTGCTGTTGATGCCGGTGATGCTGCTGGAGCTTATGGTTTAAGGCTTGCCATGTGGATGTTACTGGCGGTACCGGTTATGCTGCTGGTGCTGCTGATAATGTTTGTAACCTTCGCACCGTATTTTCCAAAGCCACCACCCGAGCACGAAGCTCGTTGACTTCTTCTATCACACCGGGATGGTCAGCAGTTCGGACGAGCGGATAGATATAATCTAGAATTTGGTGTAGTATATAATCATGACGAGATACTCTGGAAATGAGAGAGAAAATTGTTTCTCGAATAGGTTCGCCGGTAAGTGCTTCAGGTTCATTGCCAAGAGGGCAATGTGGTGGATGGAAGGGATCACCTTCTTCTTGTCGCCAATGATTGAGGAGGCTACGAACCCATCCCCATTTCATCCAGAATAGATGATGGCTGATTGGTTGATTCATTCCGGTCACACTGTTGTCAGAGCTCGAATGAAACTCCATATCGGAATAGCTGTCGTAATCTGAGGAGTTCGAACTGGTTGAGGGATCCATCTCGTATGATCAAGGGAATGAATTTTGGTATAAAATAGATTGTAGAATTTAGATTTGGTATTCCTCAATACATAATTTACATATGTATATATAATACCAAAATCCCATAGATTTCGGAGAATTTTTGAAAGATGTTAGTCAAAGTTCACAGTAATAAATACGCTAAGATATTAATTAGCAGATATGCTAAGATGTGAATTTCGTCTATACGCTGTTATGCAATAAATGCAGGAAAACGCGTCTAGACTTAAGATGATAAGCAGATAATTTCCTAAGGATGATAAGTAGATGATTTCCGACACAAAATGATAAGCAAAACTTTTGACATGCAGACACGGTCGAAGTCCAGACTCACTAATGCATCTTAACAACTAACAGTAAGACACACTAATGCAAGACCTGGTTCGCTAAGACCACCGCTCTGATACCACATGAGACGTCCCGTCCCAATCCATAGGGACGAATACAATAACATATGATTACATCGCGAGGTATTTGACCTCTATATGATACATTTTACAAACATTGCATTCGTTTTAAAAGACAAACTTTCATTTACATCGAAAGTTGACAGGTATGCATACCATTTCATAATATCCAAACTATAAATGACCTAATCTGTCATTTACTTAATAATAATCTCTAATGAACCTCAACGACTCGAATGCAACGTCTTTTGAAATATGGCATGAATGACTCCAAGTAATATCTTTAAAATGAGCTAATGCGCAGCGGAAGATTTCTTTCAAACCTGAGAATAAACATGCTTTCAAGTGTCAACCAAAAGGTTGGTGAGTTCATCAGTTTATCATAATCATTTATTTCCATCATTTTAATAGACCACAAGAATTTCATTTTCAGTTCTCATAAATATACGTCCCATGCATAGAGACAAAAATAATCATTCATATGGTGAACACCTGGTAACCGACATTAACTAGATACATATAAGAATATCCCCTATCATTCCGGGATCCTCCTTCGGACATGATATAAATTTCGAAGTACTAAAGCATCCGGTACTTTGGATGGGGTTTGTTAGGCCCAATAGATCTATCTTTAGGATTCGCGTCAATTAGGGTGTCTGTTCCCTAATTCTTAGATTACCAGACTTAATAAAAAGGGGCATATTCGATTTCGATAATTCAACCATAGAATGTAGTTTCACGTACTTGTGTCTATTTCGTAAAACATTTATAAAAGTTGCGCATGTATTCTCAGCCCAAAAATATAAAGGGTAAAAAGGCAAATGAAACTCACCATACTGTATTTTGTAGTAAAAATACATATAACATCATTGAACAAGTGTAGGGTTGGCCTCGGATTCACGAACCTATATTAATTATATATATTTATATGACGGTCAATATTTGTCTAACAATTTAGGCCAAGTCATAGTGTACCACAATCCTAATGCTCGAGTCAGACTCAACAGTATAGTAACATGTTATATTACTCATGTTTAGTTAAAATTCTAGTAAAAGGTGACGTGTGAAACAACGTATCACAAATGGTTTCATAATCATAAAATAGTATTTTAGTTTTTAGAGAAAGTCAATACAAAAATATTAACTGAAAAGTTAACGGAAAAGTCAAAGTTCAATGTCAAAAGTCAAAGGTTAAAGTAAAAACGAGGTCGCATGCAAAAATACAATAACTTATACAAAAAATGATTTTTCGGTCAAACATGACTAAACGGCCTTTAGAAAAATTATCGGAGCTCTGATTGATAAACGGCCAAAGATAAAAGTTACACATTACTAAAAAGATTAAGCATAAATTTTACAGAAGTAAACTAAACCTAGACAACTCGTAGTTGCCAACGCGGTTTCGGCGTTTCAAAGTTAATTTTTCAGCTTTAATAAATTTACAAAAGTGACCGAGTAGCCTACTTTGGAGATTTTTAGAAAATTCCTCGAAACTCGGATTGACTAACGGTCAAAGCCTGGAAATTCTAGTTACCACAAAGATATAACATGATTTTTGGCAAAAGTAAACACACATCAGGCCGACCATGACAACTGATATAAAACTGACATTTTTAATAAAAAGTTTCAGCTCTTTTCAGAATTTTAAAATGTGACCAAACAGTCAACTTTGACGATTTTTAGAAAAATCGTCGAGACTCAAATTGACAAACGGCCAGAGTCGTTTGCTAGACCTTACAGCAAAGAATTTAGTGGTATTTTTCTTAAATCTGAAACAACGCAGATCAGCGAGAATTTCAGTTCCCTTTTCGACATTTTTTCAAAATTTGCAAAACTTCTTTTGTCCATAACTTGACAACCGTTCAACGAAACGAGACGTGCCTTATATGAAAATTCATCTACTCGACGAGTAGAATCTAAATAACCACTTTTTATTACCCAAAAAATTAGTTCACTAATTATCATTAGCAATCTTAATTACGAAATTAATTGTTTAATTCATAACTTTCTAACCGTTCATCGAATTCATTCGATATCTAAATGAAAAGTTCTTAATTTTTCGCTAGCTTTCCAATGACATGCATATCTTATACCTTATTTCATCCCTAGTATAACAACCTTTAAGATTCAACATAACCTATCTAAGGGCAATATCAAATATACAAGCATGCACAATTCTATATTCTCGAGCACTAGTCAGGGATACACTATTAGTAAATAAAAGTTAAGTTATGAGTGCTCACGTATCAATATTGAGATTCAATATTGCAGGAAAAATACGCAAACGCAACGGAGATGACAAACACTAAATTGACCTCATGAACATACCCTCGAACATTACCCATCACCTCCATAGCTATAACCCACAATTTTCTTAGCCCTATCCTACTCATAAAACCCATGTTGCAATAGCTCACGCGTAGCCCTTGTCGTAGTATTTTATGTATAAATACTACTAGTATCGTTCCTAATACTACTAGTAATAATATTAAGATTAATAATAATAATCTTTAATGATAATAATAATAATAATAATAATAATAATAATAATAATAATAATAATAATAATAATAATAATAATAATAATAATATATGTATATATATTTGTGTGTGTAAAGAGATCGAGATAGATAGGTTGTTAAACTGGAACCAGATATTGCGAGCTTTATACAACTTTTGGCTAACCGGGTTTTTGGTACTAGTCCATGCGATCCAATAATTGCTTTTCACAGCTGGTTTCCATTTAAGTTTCATGCCGACACTTCGTTTTATCAATTACATAACAAACGTAACATATGTACATACATAACTTTATATATAATATTTAATATATAATATATTTAATCTTTAGAATTAATTAAATATTATATTATATTTACGTTCATGGTAAAAATATAATTTTTACAAAAATGACACGGTCGTGGTCTCACGACTCATGTACCACTTTCGGTTTTTCGGGCGCACCTTCGTACGTTTAGAGAACTAGCCTTTTACGTTACATGACGTGTACCTTTTACAAAAAATTAGACTTACTATTCAATAAATTACCTTTATAAAAATATAACTTATAAAATTGAGCGTTGTGATCATTTACTTCCATAAATCAAAGCCTCGTTGTTTATCAAAATATTTTATTTTAAAATTAAACGTTTTGTGACATGTACCTTTATTAATAACTACACTTAAATTAGTTAAAAACTAACCCACTCAAAGTGTAACTTAATCTTTTGAGTGTTTTGATCATTTCCTTTTATAATTCACAATCTTGTTATTTAACAAAGCCTATTTATTAATATTAGTTTAATATCAAAACGTTTTATGACTAATTTATATTAAAATTTATAATCTTATACATATTTTTGAAATATTTTTCTAATAACATACTAGTTATCCTTTCAAAACTAATTATATAATTTAAGATCCTTTACAAAATCGAAAATCCTATAACGTTTATGCTTTAAAACTTATTTTGATTTCATTCTTTTATGCGTAAATGTTTAGTTTAATTTCCTTAACTTTCTAAATAATATATCTTAATATAACATATCAAATGGGTTTATTTAGTCAACGAATCTTATCCCAATTATTCCTTCTATATGATAAATCGAGTATTATGAAATTCGATTCTCCACTAACTTTTGTCTAACTCCCAATAAGTGATACTTTGTTCTTACTTGTAAATCACTTTACCATTTATTCCGAATACCGTTAAAAAAGTAAGGGTTTCCTAATTAAAAGTGGACCTCATAACAGAGACTCATAATCATAGTTCAATGTATCCGATAATTCAATCATTTGATATTATCTTTTAATCTTGTCGATAAACTTACATCGAACAAATACGTTCATGTAAAGTATTATTCATTCAATACCTTGATAGCATTTCCAATTTCATAAAATAGATCTCATATCTTATATTCATAATAACTAATCCGTTCAATGTTTCATTAATATAACTCAATTTAAAATCAGACATATGTATATGTATATATATATATTTATTTACACATAATTGTTCGTGAATCGTTTGGCATGGTCAAAGGATATTTGATTACAGAAATATAGTTTCAAAACTTTCGAGACTCAACATTACAGATTTTTGCTTATCGTGTCGGATATATATAAAGATTAAAGTTTAAATTTGATCGGAAATTTCCGGGTCATCACAGAGTCGGTATGCGAGGAAGATGAGGATCCAGAACGTTCAGAGTTGACAATGGGGTAGGTGGCATTTTCTTCCCACAGAGGAACAAGGGTATCTGCATTTTGTTCGGTGGAAAGTATGAGAGGGGTTGCAGCATCTAGAGACCTAGTACCTGTTTCATTTGAAGGAGTTTCTTCACTAGATTCGAGAGGAGATGATTAAACAGCTGAAGGATGAGGGTTGAAAATGGGAGCGTTGTTTGAGGAAGACACTCCAGTATCGAGGTCATCTAGAAGAAGAAAATTGAAGGAATTACTTTCGTTAGAAGGTGATTCGCCTATAACCGCTGGAGTAGAGGAACCGATTATGATTGATTCGGGGAGAGCCGGTTCTGAGGGTACCGTGGGGTTTGATGGCAATGGAGGGATGATGGGTTCAAACAATACATCTAGATCATCAGAGGTGGCCAGTGGAACATGTCGAAAGTGAGGATCAGAATTGAGTCCGGGGCGAGAGCCGTTATGACCAAGAACCATTCCAGACATCTCATCAAACTTGACATTGGTGCTTTCTTTAATGATTCGAGTTCTACGATTATAAACATGATATGCCACACGATCTTGAGAGTAGCCAATAAATATTGCTTCATCACCACGAACATCAAACTTCCCAAGGTTGTCCTCATCGTTTAGAACATAGCACACGCATCCGAATATGCGAAAGAACTTCACGTTGGGTCGACGTTTGAAGAGCAGTTCGTATGGAGTTTTGTTGAACAGACGATTAATAATGGAACAATTTTGGGTGAAGCACGCAGTGTTAACAGCTTCAGCCCAGAGAGACGGGGGTAGCTTGGAATAAACAAGCATTGTTCTTGTTGCTTCAACAAGGGTGCGATTACGTCTTTCTACAACTCCATTTTGTTGTGGAGTGCGAGCGGCAGAGTTTTGATGGGTGATGCCGGCATGATCGAGATAAGAGTTAAGAACAGAGTTTTGAAATTCCGTGCCGTTATCGGTTCTGAGAGTACGTACAAGCATATTGGTGGATAATTGGATTCTCTTCAGAAAATCAATGATTATTTTAGGAGCTTCAGACTTACTTTTCAGAAATCTGACCCATGTGTATCGTGAATAGTCATCAGCTATCACCAGGATGTACTTTCTTTCACCAAGACTGGAAATACTCATTGGTCCGCAAAGGTCCATGTGCAGCATATGAAGTAGACTGGAGGTGTTGAATTCGGTTTTTGATTTGTGGGAGGATTTATGAATCTTTCCCATAGCACATGATGGGCAAATGTGTGAGGTATCGAATGAGATGAGTGGAACACCGTCAACAAGGTTGTTGGAGACAAGTTTGTTGAGGTTATGAGAGTGTAGATGTGACATCCGGTGATGCAACAACCATGAGGTTTCAGAGGAAGCTTTGGAAACCAGGCAGAGTGGTTGTAAGTTTAAAGACATGTTTTTCATGGCAAGAGAGTAGAGAGTGGAATCACGTTTTCCTTCAAGTAGTTTGTCACCCTCCATGGTTTGAACATAGCACATAGATCTTTCAAAGATTACGCGAAGATCACTGTCACAGAATTGACTGACACTGAAGAGACAACACCCAAGACCACGAACATAGGACACACGTTTGATGGTCACACCGTTAAACACATAATCTCCATACCCCTCGATTGATGCAATTTCGTCATTTCCAAAGCGAACAGTACCTAGAAACTTGTTGACATAGTTTGTCAACATTGATTTATCACCAGTCATGTGTCTGGAACAACCAGAATCCAGATACCAAACATATGCTGGGATAACCTGCAAAACAGAGTTAAGCACAAGTTTTAGGGACCCCAGTTATCTCGGGTTCCTTGTATGCAGATATACTCAGAGAATTTAGATCATCAGGATCATTAGATGAAACATTCAACAAGGTCTGAACATTCATTACAACACACGAATCATGGTTTTGATGACCAAAATACAGACTTCTTTTACATCTATTACACATTAATGACCCGGACTGAGAAGCAAGACTTGAAGATGCTTGGATTGTTTCAGTCTTGGGTTTCCATTCTTTCAAAATGCTTTGTTTTGGTTTAGGTCCTGTGAAATTTAAAACACCAAATTTAGACCTAGTTTGAAAAAGATTCATGTCTTTAAGTAATGACTGTCTAGCCCTTTGTCCTCTTTTGCGACGGTTTCGCTTTTGAGTCTTGGTTAATCCATCAGATATCCGCTTTGCAGCCTGGTTGAGATTTGGTAGTTGCGGATGTTTGATGGATTTGGGGTTGTGTTTCAATGATCTACCACTGTTGCTCTGGAAGGAGTTAGAGTGGTTGATATTTTGGAGAGCGTGATGGCTGCTTGAACCACTCCTCTTGTCTAGAGTAGACGGTGCAGGGTGGTTGTGTGCTTTTCTTGCTGAGTGGTCATACACACCATGTTCTAGGATAATTCTTTGAACAGGGTTGTTTCGCCTTCCTATCAAGGTTGCGGAATGTGGTGGTTTGGGATCAGCACCTCTTTTAGTGACAATCATTTCCAAACGAGAGCCACGAATAGGGTTTTTTAGGATGGTGACAGCCGGAATGACAGGTTTCCTTGAATTCACTACTGTAGTGTAAGGAAAACTTGATGATGTGGGGAGAGAACTCGTTGAGAATAGGTGGGTACCCATGGCACAAATTTCTCTTTTGTTGAATTTGATTCCTTTTGTTGAGAACAGTTTTGTGACAATGTTGGACCAAAATTCTTTTCGGATTTTTCAAAATCACGATTCATTAAAACTTTTACTTGCAAATCGATGTTGTCCTTTTCAATAAGGGCGACATGTTTCTTATATCCTTTTAGTTCAAGTTTTAAGTCAACGATTTCTTTCCCGAGAGAATCAGCAAGAACATTTGAGGGTTCGATGGGGTGGCAGGGGGACTGTCCTTGAGGGGCTTTGGACTTTGAGATCATTTCACAGAAAGTGGTCGCTTGACTAGCAATCTGTTTTTGAAGTTCATGCACATCATGAGGAAGTTGATCATTAGTTGTTACATGGAGTGAGATTTGGTGTTGCATGGCTTTTATGATCATCAGAAATTTTCGTTCATTGTCAAAAGAATTCATTTTATTTTCAAAAAGTTCCTTTTCCAAACTGATGATGTATTTTTCTAATACCAGAGTTGGTAAATAGACAATACGTTTTTGACCTTCCGAATTCTCACTTTCATTAAACAAATCAGGTAAGCTTTCATATGAAAATGAGTTTTTCTTTTTCAAATAAAGAGCGTTGATTTTATCATAGATTAGAGCGATTTCTCGTTTCATTTTAGTTGATCTTTTAGCCAATGCTTCCTCAACCTCACTGTTGGATGCAAATGTGAGTCGTGCAGGTAGACCAATCATCAAGTATCTACTATCATACAAACAGGGCTCTGCTTTGGCCATTTTGGACAAGGTGAGAGGGTTTTCAAAACCTAGGCCTTTGTTCTCGTGGAAAGAGTCCTTTGGACGATTCATGAAAAGGGTTTGATTTGAGATGTGTCCTGCTAAAATAACCTTAGACTGTTCGGTCCTGTAGAGCTTTTCTTCAAATTTTCCTAGACGAGTTTGAAGCTCAAGATTATGTGCAGTAAGTTTAGAGCATTCAGAGGTTTTCTTAGCAAGATCAAATAGAGGTTCTCTTATCTTTTCTTCTAAGGTATCTAGGAGAGTTTTCTTAGAAGCAGTGAGATTCTTAATTTCTTTCTCAGCATTGTCTACTTTCTCACAAAGAACTTTATTTCTTAACCTAAAGTTTGTCCTTTCTATTCGTAACGGTCTCACACTAGATTCTAGCTCCTTTAATTGTGTTACTTTATCAGCTAGATCCTTCTGAAGTGTTAGGTATGCATTGTTTGACACTTTGGTTTTCAATTCAGCTTTTAACCTATGATTCTCATTTTGTAGTCCACTAACTTGACTAGGCATCCTTTCGTTTGGGTAGTCTGCATTCACGTGCAAAGTGACCTGTTTTACCACAGTTGTAACAAACATTATCGGGGTCCTTGGTGTCAGGAGCACGGTATTGAGTGGTTGAGGTTTTAGGTTTTTTGTAGTAAGAGGAGCTGGACGAGGTTCGAATCTTGTTGTTTCTGTTAAAACCTCCAGTCGATCTCCTGAGGTTCAGTTGCTTGCTAAACATTGCGGCGGCTTTGACGAGATCTCGATGTTCTTCATCAACATCTGAATAAGTGTCCTCATCAGAGGAGATGGGTTGTTTTGCTTTGAGTGATTTGGAGCGGTTTTGGGGAGTTTTGGTAGAGTTTTTGTTTACAAATAGTGCCGGGGGTCACTTGTTTCAGCAAGATTGGATTTAGGAGTTTGAGCGGCTAGAACATCAGGTTGGTGGTTTATGAGCTTTCCCACAACTTCATGGATGTTGTACTTCTTGGTGTTTTTGGAGGCACGGAAGTTGTTTCCATATGGAGTCCAGGTGGCATTTAGTTTCTTCAGAAATTTCATATTCAGCTCTTGATTCTCCTTTTTCACTCCAACCTTCTTTAGCTCATTAATGACTTCAAAGAAACGTCCGTAGCAGTCTTTTAGGGGTTCATCGGGTTTCTGAAAGTAGTCCTCATACATTGCGAGCGCTGTGTCGAGTTTTGTCTGTTCGGATTGACTGTATCCTTCCTGTTGATGGGTGATTTCATCTGGAAGTTCTTTTCCGGATTTCAGAGAGCTGACGGATTTGTACATGTCATGAGGAAGGGCTTGCATGATGATGGACCTAGAATCAATATCGGCTTGAGCTCTCTTAGCTTCTTCACCTTGAAGTTCATAGAGTTTTAGGACTTCGCCGGTGTCAGGGTGAAGTGAGATCTTGGGTCCATTGAGAAATGATTCCCAGAGGAATTTGGTTTGTTCTCCTTTTCCGTCGATGAAGTTGTCAAACCTTCCTTTCCACTCGTCAAACAGTCCCTCGAACAGCATGGGAGGATGAGTATCCGAGCCCACAACCAAAGCATCACGGTTTGCAGTAGCCATCTTAGCTAAGTGGTGTGAACTGAGTGGTGCAAGAGAGAAGAAATTGAGTGTGGAGTAACACTTGTATAAACAGAGTGAAATTAGGGTTTTGGTGTAAAACCACTTGTGAAAACTGAATGGTTTTTGAGCAAAGCCAAATTTCAAGTTAACCCATGTTTTCGAGCACCACAAAAAAAATAGGGAAATGGAGTTTTTCGAGCAGCACAGTTCTGAGATCAAAATCCAAGGTTTTCGAGCAGGTACTGTATTCGAGCAACTAGTTAGGTTTTCGAGCAGGTACTGTATTCGAGCAACTAGGGTGTTCGAGCACCTACTTAATTCTAGAGCACCTAAAGTATTTCGAGCAGATAACTAGGGTTTTAAGCAAAACCAAGCCCACAAAACAGGGTGGTTTTCGAGTAAAACCAGGTTATCTGGACACAAGGTTTTCGACCACAAAAGGACAGAATCTTTAAGTTTTCGAACAAAATGAGATTTTCGTGCAAGGTTTTCGAGCACCACAAATCACTGTTTTTCAGTCAATCTTTTAAGATTTAATCTTAATTTTTCGAGCAGATGCTCAGGTTGCTTACTGTTTTCGAGCAAAAATCCCCTTTTTCAACGTTTTTCGAGCATGTTGACTGAAAAACGTTTAGTTCAGTGAGTTTAAAATTCAAACTTGTTTGACTTTTAAGAAAGAGAAAGCCATGCACGTGAACTCTTACACTCAAGTACAAGGTGATGCATACAAGGACAAGTCTTTTGTCCTTTCTGACATAAGTCGAGGTAATATGTCAAGGACAAGTCACTTTCGTACCAAAACTAATGGGTAAAGCCCTTTTCAGTGGGTATTAACCGAAGGTCCAAAGTTTGGAGCCTAAAACAACTAAACACGTGACAAATGCAATAGAGTTTTTCGGGCAAAACCTTAGGGTTTCACTGAAGTGAAGTAACCCTAGGAGGTTTTCGAGCAGTATCAAACCCAGATGGGGTTTTTCGAGCACAAAATCTGGAAAACTTAAGTAATTTCAAGTAGAATTAGCAGAGTTTCAAGGTAATTTAGCAGTGAATCATGTAGTATTACAGCCTTTAAATGATCTAAGCAAGAATTAAGTGAGAAAATACAAGAATGTTTCGATTAACCCATGAACAAAGTGACAAAATCATCATTTTTCAAGCATAGCAGCATGAACATGAACATAGGAACATGAATAACGATCTAAATACATGTGCTAAGCATTAAACTAACAGAACCTAACACAGAACTCATGTTATTTCAACATACAGGTCAGAAACATGTTAAACATATTTTATCACTCAAAAGTATAGTATTTTAAGTAACTTTTTCGTGCATGAAAGTCTGAGAAACAAATGATTCTGAGGAATAACCTTCGAATTTTAGAGCATGTTTAAGTAATATTTGACAGATTACTAGCATACACAAACATATTCTTAACATACAACAACCATATTTATGACCAAAAAGAGGAAAACGTGATACCTCAACCGAATAACACCAAACTCTCCAAAAACACGATTCTTGAAGCTTCAATCCTTGGATCAACAAGCAAGATAGCAAGTCCCGCTCTGATACCAATTGTTAGTCCCAAAAGAAGCCTAGATTGACGGTTTTAGTTGGATGTTTGGTGGGTTAGAAGTATGAGTTATCAAAACAAGTAGAGAGAAAGTGATAAGATTTTAATATGCAAAATGGATAACTAACTTATTACCAAGTGAGGATGTTGTTTATATATGACAACCTCCAAAGCACAAGAGTTACAAGTTACCATGGTAAATACAGAAAATACATTACAAAGTAATAATAAAACCGTGCGCCACTAATCTATTACATAAACATATGTCAACATGATCAATTTAAGAAACTTTCTTTTTTCGAACACAAAAATGGAGAGATCTCGATCAATACTTCGAATTAGGACATGAGATTTTGAGGATATAAACACAAAATTATTTCCAACCTTTCCACATTTTTAGGTTTTCAAGATTCGATTTTAATCTTCAAAAACCCCAAAAATGTCAACAAAAGTAAAAATCGACATGATTAGTGACGGAGGTGATGGTCTGAACATTTCCAACGTGATTAGTGGTAGAGATGGTGGTATGAACGTTGCCGGCGTAATTAGTGGTGGTGGTGGTTGTTTTTTTCGTCGTTATGTGGCGGTGGTGGTGGGAGTGAAGATGATAAAGAGGACTTTTGGTGCAAATTTTTAACAAACTTCACGGACCAACCGTGTATTTTGACTAACGATCGTTAATGAATATGACGACGTTACCCCCAATTTCACACTTTTTCAAATCGTAGTCATTTTTGTGCTAAATTAAAAAACTTAATCCTTTTCGGGCAGTAGCAAAATTCATATTACCTTTATTGTCATATTTGGGTAAGTAGGTTATCTTTTTGGGTCATTTGCCCAAACATAAAGGTAACGTAAACATATAACTTAAACGTAAAACATAAATGTAAAACGTAAAAGTAAAGTGTAAACATAAGCGATGAGAAAAATAGAATTTCTAAATCCCTCATTACAAAGGATTTTGAAATCCCAGACGCATAGAATTTTAAATTCTTAGTCATATGAAATCTCTCAATGAAAATAGAACTTAACTGATTTAAATATGCAAATATTTTAAATAATTTGAAATTTCAGGAAACAAAAGCCCCTAAAGCACGAGAAAAGCTTCATTAAATGAATATAACATTTTCAAATTCAAATTACAATACTTTTTTGAAAAGTCGTTAAGTCTAATTTACGAGGATTGAACTTGAATCAACACTAGAGATTCTCAAATCGTTACCACTATACTACCTTTTGAAGTTCAAATTTAACTTACAATTTATTAAATAAACATATTAATTTCCTTATATATATATATATATATATATATATATATATATATATATATATATATATATATATATATATATATATATATATATATATATATATATATATATATATATATATCATTTAGAAAATTAGAGTTTACTTTATACTTTGGATAAATGTGTCTTTTCATTTTTTTTGGGTCAAAACCAAACTATTTATATACAACAACAACAACAACAATACCCAATCTCACGGTCGCGATGTATGAGGAGGTGAGATATAGACAATCTATCATCTACCATAGACTAGATGAAAGGTCGTTTCTCCACCCACGTGAAGAGAAAGAATTCTCCACCGACACGAAGAGAAAGTCATCCCTCTCAAATCTAGGGTAGCGAGATCCACACTATATATATATATATATATATATATATATATATATATATATATATATATATATATATATATATATATATATATATATATATTCACATTATTTGTGAAAAATTTAGTCCAATAAATGTTTTTAATTTGTGATCTTAGGGCACAATTTAGTTTTTTTTTTCTTCATATTTTTTATAAAAGACAAACTCATACACTAAATACAAATTTATCCACGAATATATTTCATGCCTACTACAATTCTCTTAAGTAATTAAGGATTTAATTCTGACAAAACATGATTTATAACACTAAGTATAATGTGCAGCCAACATAGGTTTACTTAAAATATTCCAAGTCTATAAATAGCAGTGTATTACGTGTCTTAGTGTTTTTATGATGCTGCTTCAACTATCATCACAAGATAATTATATAAGAAAGGTTCTTTGTACTAGAAGAAGGATGATGTTGAACCAACAGAAGACTACAGAACAACCAGCAGAAGAAGTAACAAGCACAAAACACATAGACAAATGATGTTCCATTATAAGTAGAAGTTTGGTGTTTGGGTTACCCACAATGTCTTACGTGAAGGACATATTATGTTTTAGTTGTGAAAAAGGAAAGAATCACCATGCATCTTTCAAATTCAATACATAAATCCTCGAAAATCATTAATCTGGTCAGACGCTCATGTCGTTTCTTCTATAGTCGGCGACTGATGATGTTTAACTGGCGGCTGAACTTCAAATCTCGTGAATTTACAAGGTATTTGCATTGGAGTCTTATGTGACATTATTTCAAAGATATTGCATTCGAACATTTATGCTTTCTTTTGTCGTTTTGGTGCGTTTGAGATACACCTGATAGGCTATTTTGTTTGATCAGTAACTAACGAATATTACAAGTTCACCGTGAATATCAAATTTTCTGAGGTTGTCAGATTCATTTAAGACATATCATTTACAACCAAAGATATGAAAGAATTTAATATTTGGGCAGATGATGAAGGTTGTTCACCACTGTTTTAGTCATGATGATTGATGTGTTGAGAGGTAACTCGAAAAATACTAGAAAAGTTGCTTAAAAAACAACACACAATACAGACAACTAGCCTCGATTGGATCAAACCGCACCTTTAAAACATGTGATAGTTTTACAAGATCATGTTGAGATGTTTATTTTGAATGAAAACGAGAATATCGAAAAAATATCACCTTGCAAGCATGCCTAATTGTGCAAAAGTTTTCAAAGAACTAATTTCATACAAAGAAAATTAAGAGAGATAATCAACCTACTCTTAAGTGAGGAATGCTCTCTAATTTTACAACATGATATTCCCCCTAAACTAGTTGATACAGGAAAATCTGGTGTTTGTTTCTTACACTCCATCTCACCAAACGTCCACCCAAGAATTGACATCCCCTAAGAGAGATTAGGTTCGAGAACTTTCCCTTCCTGGATAATCTCTAATAGGGGTAACATTCTCTGCATTCAACTCCTCGTCAACGAATTCATCTTGTTCCTCTCTGAAATGTCCTGTTCTTATTGATTAAAAACGTTCCATATTAATTGATTTCGTTGCGAGGTTTTGACCTCTATATGAGACGTTTTTCAAAGACTGCATTCATTTTTAAAACAATACATAACCTTTATTTCATAAATAAAGGTTTAAAAAGCTTTACGTAGATTATCAAATAATGATAATCTAAAATATCCTGTTTACACACGACCATTACATAATGGTTTACAATACAAATATGTTACATCGAAATCAGTTTCTTGAATGCAGTTTTTACACAATATCATACAAACATGGACTCCAAATCTTGTTCTTATTTTAGTATGCAACAGCGGAAGCTCTTAGTATTCACCTGAGAATAAACATGCTTTAAACGTCAACAAAAATGTTGGTGAGTTATAGGTTTAACCTATATATATCAAATCGTAACAATAGACCACAAGATTTCATATTTCAATACACATCCCATACATAGAGATAAAAATCATTCATATGGTGAACACCTGGTAACCGACATTAACAAGTTGCATATATAAGAATATCCCCATCATTCCGGGACACCATTCGGATATGATATAAATTTCGAAGTACTAAAGCATCCAGTACTTTGGATGGGGTTTGTTAGGCCTAATAGATCTATCTTTAGGATTCGCGTCAATTATGGTGTCTGTTCCCTAATTCTTAGATTACCAGACTTAATAAAAAGGGGCATATTCGATTTCGATAATTCAACCATAGAATGTAGTTTCACGTACTTGTGTCTATTTTGTAAATCATTTATAAAACCTGCATGTATTCTCATCCCAAAAATATTAGATTTTAAAAGTGGGACTATAACTCACTTTCACAGATTTTTACTTCGTCGGGAAGTAAGACTTGGCCATTGGTTGATTCACGAACCTATAACAATATATACATATATATCAAAGTATGTTCAAAATATATTTACAACACTTTTAATACATTTTGATGTTTTAAGTTTATTAAGTCAGCTGTCCTCGTTAGTAACCTACAACTAGTTGTCCACAGTTAGATGTACTGAAATAAATAGATAAATATTATCTTGAATCAATCCACGACCCAGTGTATACGTATCTCAGTATTGATCACAACTTAAACTATATATATTTTGGAATCAACCTCAACCCTGTATAGCTAACTCCAACATTCACATATAGAGTGTCTATGGTTGTTCCGAAATATATATAGATGTGTCGACATGATAGGTCGAAACATTGTATACGTGTCTATGGTATCTCAAGATTACATAATATATAATACAAGTTGATTAAGTTATGGTTGGAATAGATTTGTTATCAATTTTCACGTAGCTAAAATGAGAAAAATTATCCAATCTTGTTTTACCCATAACTTCTTCATTTTAAATCCGTTTTGAGTGAATCAAATTGCTATGGTTTCATATTGAACTCTATTTTATGAATCTAAACAGAAAAAGTATAGGTTTATAGTCAGAAAAATAAGTTACAAGTCGTTTTTGTAAAGGTAGTCATTTCAGTCGAAAGAACGACGTCTAGATGACCATTTTAGAAAACATACTTCTACTTTGAGTTTAACCATAATTTTTGGATATAGTTTCATGTTCATAATAAAAATCATTTTCCCAGAATAATAACTTTTAAATCAAAGTTTATCATAGTTTTTAATTAACTAACCCAAAACAGCCCGCGGTGTTACTACGACGGCGTAAATCCGGTTTTACGGTGTTTTTCATGTTTCCAGGTTTTAAATCATTAAGTTAGCATATCATATAGATATAGAACATGTGTTTAGTTGATTTTAAAAGTCAAGTTAGAAGGATTAACTTTTATTTGCGAACAAGTTTAGAATTAACTAAACTATGTTCTAGTGATTACAAGTTTAAACCTTCGAATAAGATAGCTTTATATGTATGAATCGAATGATGTTATGAACATCATTACTACCTCAAGTTCCTTGGATAAACCTACTGGAAATAAGAAAAATGGATCTAGCTTCAAAGGATCCTTGTATGGCTTGAAAGTTCTTGAAGCAGAATCATGACACGAAAACAATTTCAAGTAAGATTTTCACTCGAAATAAGATTGTTATAGTTATAGAAATTGAATTAAAGTTTGAATATGATTATTACCTTGTATTAGAAAGATAACCTACTATAAGTAACAAAGGTTTATTGATCTTGGATGATTACTTGGAATGGATTTAGAAAACTTGGAAGTAAACTTGCAATCTTGGAAGTATTCTTAATTTTATGAAACTAGAACTTTTGGAATTTATGAAGAACACTTAGAACTTGAAGATAGAACTTGAGAGAGATTAATTAGATGAATAAAATTGAAGAATGAAAGTGTTTGTAGGTATTTTTGGTCGTTGGTGTATGGATTAGATATAAAGGATATGTAATTTTGTTTTCATGTAAATAAGTCATGAATGATTACTCATATTTTTGTAATTTTATGAGATATTTCATGCTAGTTGCCAAATGATGGTTCCTACATGTGTTAGGTGACTCACATGGGCTACTAAGAGCTGATCATTGGAGTGTATATACCAATAGTACATACATCTAAAAGCTGTGTATTGTACGAGTACGAATACGGGTGCATATGAGTAGAATTGTTGATGAAACTGAACGAGGATGTAATTGTAAGCATTTTTGTTAAGTAGAAGTATTTTGATAAGTGTCTTGAAGTCTTTCAAAAGTGTATGAATACATATTAAAACACTACATGTATATACATTTTAACTGAGTCGTTAAGTCATCGTTAGTCGTTACATGTAAATGTTGTTTTGAAACCTTTAGGTTAACGATCTTGTTGAATGTTGTTAACCCATTGTTTATAATATCAAATGAGATTTTAAATTATTATATTATCATGATATTATTATGTATAAATATCTCTTAATATGATATATATACATTAAATGTCGTTACAACGATAATCGTTACATATATGTCTCGTTTCAAAATCATTAAGTTAGTAGTCTTGTTTTTACATATGTAGTTCATTGTTAATACACTTAATAATATATTTACTTATCATTTAACATAATTAACCAAGTGTATCAATATCTTAATATGATTCATATGTACCTAGTAAGACGTTGTTATAACGATAATCGTTATATATATCGTTTTCGAGTTTCTTAAATTAATAGTCTCATTTTTATGTATATAACTCATTGTTAAAATACCTAATGAGATACATACTTATAATAAAATCATGTTAACTATATATATAACCATATATATGTCATCGTATAGTTTTTACAAGTTTTAACGTTCGTGAATCACCGGTCAACTTGGGTGGTCAATTGTCTATATGAAACCTATTTCAATTAATCAAGTCTTAACAAGTTTGATTGCTTAACATATTGAAAACACTTAATCATGTAAATAACAATTTCATTTAATATATATATATATAAACATGAAAAAGTTCAGGTCACTACAGTACCTACCCGTTAAATAAATTTCGTCCCGAAATTTTAAGCAGTTGGAGGTGTTGACGTATCTTCTGGAAATAAATGCGGGTATTTCTTCTTCATCTAATCTTCACGCTCCCAGGTGAACTCGGGTCCTCTACGAGCATTCCATCGAACCTTAACAATCGGTATCTTGTTTTGTTTAAGTCTCTTAACCTCACGATCCATTATTTCGACGGGTTCTTCGATGAATTGAAGTTTTTCGTTGATTTGGATTTCTTCCAACGGAATAGTGAGATATTCTTTAGCAAAACATTTCTTCAAATTTGAGACGTGGAAAGTGTTATGTACAGCCGCGAGTTGTTGAGGTAGCTCCAGTTGGTAAGCTACTGGTCCGACACGATCTATAATCTTGAATGGTCCAATGTACCTTGGATTTAGTTTCCCCCGTTTACCAAATCGAACAACGCCTTTCCAAGGTGAAACCTTAAGCATGACCATTTCTCCAATTTCAAACTCTATATCTTTTCTTTTACTGTCTGCGTAGCTCTTTTGTCGACTCTGGGCGATTTTCAATCTTTGTTGAATTTGGATGATTTTATCGGTAGTTTCTTGTATTATATCCGGACCCGTAATCTGTCTATCCCCCACTTCACTCCAACAAATTAGAGACCTGCACTTTCTACCATAAAGTGCTTCAAACGGCGCCATCTCAATGCTTGAATGGTAGCTGTTGTTGTAGGAAAATTCTGCTAACGGTAGATGTCGATCCCAACTGTTTCCAAAATCAATAACACATGCTCGTAGCATGTCTTCAAGCATTTGTATTGTCCTTTCACTCTGCCCATCAGTTTGTGGATGATAGGCAGTACTCATGTCTAGACGAGTTCCTAATGCTTGCTGTAATGTCTGCCAGAATCTTGAAATAAATCTGCCATCCCTATCAGAGATAATAGAGATTGGTATTCCATGTCTGGAGACGACTTCCTTCAAATACAGTCGTGCTAACTTCTCCATCTTGTCATCTTCTCTTATTGGCAGGAAGTGTGCTGATTTGGTGAGACGATCAACTATTACCCAAATAGTATCAAAACCACTTGCAGTCCTTGGCAATTTAGTGATGAAATCCATGGTAATGTTTTCCCATTTCCATTCTGGGATTTCGGGTTGTTGAAGTAGACCTGCTGGTTTCTGATGCTCAGCTTTGACCTTAGAACACGTCAAACATTCTCCTACGTATTTAGCAACATCGACTTTCATACCCGGCCACCAAAAATGTTTCTTGAGATCCTTGTACATCTTCCCCGTTCCAGGATGTATTGAGTATCTGGTTTTATAAGCTTCTCTAAGTACCATTTCTCTCATATCTCCAAATTTTGGTACCCAAATCCTTTCAGCCCTATACCGGGTTCCGTCTTCCCGAATATTAAGATGCTTCTCCGATCCTTTGGGTATTTCATCCTTTAAATTTCCCTCTTTTAAAACTCCTTGTTGCGCCTCCTTTATTTGAGTAGTAAGGTTATTGTGAATCATTATATTCATAGATTTTACTCGAATGGGTTCTCTGCCCTTTCTACTCAAGGCGTCGGCTACCACATTTGCCTTCCCCGGGTGGTAACGAATCTCAAAGTCGTAATCATTCAACAATTCAATCCACCTACGCTGCCTCATATTCAGTTGTTTCTGATTAAATATGTTTTGAAGACTTTTGTGGTCGGTATATATAATACTTTTGATCCCATATAAGTAGTGCCTCCAAGTCTTTAATGCAAAAACAACCGCGCCTAATTCCAAATCATGTGTCGTATAATTTTGCTCGTGAATCTTCAATTGTCTAGACGCATAAGCAATCACCTTCATCCGTTGCATTAATACACAACCGAGACCTTGCTTTGATACGTCACAATAAATCACAAAATCATCATTCCCTTCAGGCAATGACAATATAGGTGCCGTAGTTAGCTTTTTCTTCAATAATTGAAACGCCTTCTCTTGTTCATCCTTCCATTCAAATTTTTCCCTTTATGCGTTAATGCAGTCAAGGGTTTTGCTATTTTGGAGAAATCTTGGATGAATTTTCTGTAGTAACCAGCCAATCCTAAAAATTGACGTATATGCTTCGGAGTTTTTGGGGTTTCCCACTTTTCAACGGTTTCGATCTTTGCCGGGTCCACCTAGATACCTTCTTTGTTCACTATGTGACCGAGGAATTGAACTTCTTCCAACCAAAATGCACACTTTGAAAACTTAGCGTACAATTCTTCCTTCCTCAATACTTCTAACACCTTTCTCAAATGTTCACCGTGTTCTTGGTCATTCTTTGAATAAATAAGTATGTCATCAATGAAAACAATGACAAACTTGTCAAGGTATGGTCCACACACTCGGTTCATTAGGTCCATGAACACAGCTAGCGCATTAGTTAAACCAAACGGCATGACCATAAACTCGTAATGACCGTAACGTGTTCTGAAAGCAGTCTTTGGAATATCATCTTCTTTCACCCGCATTTGATGATACCCGGAACGTAAGTCAATCTTTGAATAAACAGACGAGCCTTGTAGTTGATCAAATAAGTCGTCGATTCTCGGTAGTGGATAACGGTTTTTGATGGTAAGTTTGTTCAACTCTCTGTAGACAATACACAACCTAAATGTACCATCCTTCTTCTTGACAAACAAAACAGGAGCTCCCCACGGTGATGTGCTTGGTCGAATGAAACCACGCTCTAAAAGTTCTTGTAATTGGCTTTGCAGTTCTTTCATCTCACTGCGTGCGAGTCTATAAGGAGCACGAGCTATTGGTGCAGCTCCTGGTACAAGATCTATTTGAAATTCAACGGATCGATGTGGGGGTAATCCCGGTAATTCTTTCGGAAATACATCGGGAAATTCTTTTGCGACGGGAACATCATTGATGCTCTTTTCTTCAGTTTGTACTTTCTCGACGTGTGCTAGAACAGCATAGCAACCTTTTCTTATTTGTTTTTGTGCCTTCAAATTACTAATAAGATGTAGCTTCGTGTTGCCCTTTTCTCCGTACACCATTAAGGGTTTTCCTTTTTCTCGTATAATGCGAATTGCATTTTTGTAACAAACGATCTCTGCTTTCACTTCTTTCAACCAGTCCATACCGATTATCACATCAAAACTCCCTAACTCTACGGGTATCAAATCAATCTTAAATATTTCGCTACCCAGTTTAATTTCTCGATTCCGGCATATATTATCTGCAGAAATTAATTTACCGTTTGCTAATTCGAATAAAAATTTACTATCCAACAACGTCAATGGACAACTTAATTTAGCACAAAAATCTCTACTCATATAGCTTCTATCCGCACCTGAAATCAAATAAAACGTAAGCAGATTTATTGTCAATTAGAAACGTACCCGTAACAAGCTCCGGGTCTTCCTGTGCCTCTGCCGCATTAATATTGAAAACTCTTCCGCGGCCTTGTCCATTCGTGTTCTCCTGGTTCGGGCAATTTCTAATAATGTGGCCCGGTTTTCCACATTTATAACAAACTACATTGGCATAACTTGCTCCGACACTACTTGCTCCGCCATTACTCGTTCCGACACCATTTGTTCCTTTCGTTCTGTTAACCCCTGGTCCGTAGACCTCACACTTCGCCACGCTATGACCATTTCTTTTACACTTGTTGCAAAATTTAGTGCAGAACCCCGAGTGATACTTTTCACACCTTTGGCATAGCTGCTTCTGATTGTTGTTGTTGTTGCGGTTGTTATTGTTATTGGGATGATTGTTGTAGTTGTTGTTGTTGTTGTTGTTGTTGTTGTTGTTGTTGTTGTTGTTGTTGGGCCGTTTGTTGTAGTTACGATTGATGTTGCGATTGTTGGGATAATTGTTGCGATTATTATTGTAATTGCTGTTGTTGTTGTATTGGTGATTCTTATCACCGTTTTCCTCCCACTTTCTTTTGACTTGCTTCACATTGGCCTCTTCAGCCGTCTGTTCTTTAATTCTTTCCTCAATCTGGTTCACTAGTTTGTGAGCCATTCTACATGCCTGTTGTATGGAGGCGGGCTCGTGTGAACTTATATCTTCTTGGATTCTTTCCGGTAATCCTTTCACAAACGCGTCGATCTTCTCTTCCTCATCTTCGAACGCTCCCGGATACAATAGGCACAATTCTGTGAATCGTCTTTCGTACGTGGTAATATCAAATACTTGGGTTCGTAACCCTCTAAGTTCTGTCTTGAGCTTATTGACCTCGGTTCTGGGACGGTACTTCTCGTTCATCAAGTGCTTGAATGCTAACCACGGTAGTGCGTACGCATCATCTTGCCCCACTTGCTCTAGATAGGTATTCCACCATGTTAACGCAGAACCTGTGAAGGTATGCGTAGCGTACTTCACTTTGTCCTCTTCAGTACACTTACTTATGGCAAACACCGATTCGACCTTCTCGGTCCACCGTTTCAATCCGATCGGTCCTTCGGTTCCATCAAATTCCAAAGGTTTGCAGGCAGTGAATTCTTTGTAGGTGCATCCTACACGATTTCCTGTACTGCTAGATCCAAGGTTATTGTTGGTATGTAGCGCAGCCTGTACTGCGGCTATGTTTGAAGCTAGAAAAGTACGGAATTCCTCTTCATTCATATTCACGGTGTGTCGAGTAGTCGGTGCCATTTCCTTCAAAATAGTCAAATGGAACAAGTTAATCATACAGAATATTAAGAGTAGTTAATAGTATTTTGTAGCATAATATGAACTCATTTATAAAAGCTTTTTCTTTATATTAGCGTTTTATAAGTTTAAATTCGGGTAGTACCTACCCGTTAAGTTCATACTTAGTAGCTAATATACAATTCAACTACTACAATTCTATATGAAAAACTGATTATAATAATATTTCGCGTTCAAACTTTTATACAATATTTTACAAACTTACAATACCGCTTATTTTACATAAAGCATGAAATATAGCACACAATAACTTTGATACAAGATAGTTGTGAAGATAATTCTAGCTAGTACACAAGTCGTTCAGCAAAGGCAATAAAGACACGTAATTCATACGTCCAGAAACAAGTCATGCATTCTGGTTTTACTAGGACTACTTCCCATCCTTGGTCTTGTGGAACATAACCGTTATGGCCGTTGATAAGACAGCGTGTTGTAACGTCGTCAAAGGGATGAGGGTAACGTAATGACCAACAGTCTCGTAATAACCTAAAAACCTCATTTCTTACCCCAATTACCGACTCCATCACTTGTGGGAACGTTTTGTTTAATAGTTGTAGCCCAATGTTCTTTTTCTCACTTTGGTGAGAAGCGAACATTACTAACCCGTAAGCATATCATGCTTCTTTATGTTGCATGTTAGCCGCTTTTTCTAAATCATGAAGTCCTATATTCGGATACATTGAGTCAAAATAATTTCTTAACCCGTTGCGTAAAATAGCATTTGGGTTCCCCGCAATATTTGCGTCAAAGTAAACACATCGTAACTTATGGGTTTCCCAATGTGATATCCCCCATCTTTTAAACGAAAGTCTCTTATAAACCAAGACATTCTTGGAACGTTCTTCGAATGTCTTACAAACTGATTTCACCGTAAATAGTTGTGCCGAAGAATTCTGACCGACTCTAGACAAGATTTCATCAATCATGTCTCCGGGTAGGTCTCTTAAAATATTGGGTTGTCTATCCATTTTGTGTTTTTATACTGTAAAATAGACAAGAGTTAGATTCATAAAAAAAATACTTATTAATACAAGCAATTTTTACATATATCATAAAGCATAAGCACACTATATTACATATATTACACCACACGAATACAACTATCTTATTCCGACTCGCTCGTTTCTTCTTCTTCAGTTTTGGTTCATTTTGCCAAGTTTCTAGGGATATATGATGTTCCCCTAATACGAGCTGTCGTTTTCCACAACGGTTTAGAAAAACCTGGTGGTTTAGAGGTTCCCGGGTCATTGTTACAACTTAAGGGCTTAGGGGGTTGACGATACATATAAAGTTCATCGGGGTTGGAATTAGATTTCTCTATTTTTATGTCCTTTCCCTTATTATTTTCTTTTGCCTTTTTAAATTCAGTTGGGGTAATTTCTATAACATCATCGGAATTCTCATCGGAATCCGATTCATCGGAGAATTGGTAATCCTCCCAATATTTTGCTTCCTTGGCGGAAACACCATTGACCATAATTAACCTTGGTCGGTTAGTTGAGGATTTTCTTTTACTTAACCGTTTTATTATTTCCCCCACCGGTTCTATTTCCTCCTCCGGTTCCTCCTCTTCCGGTTCTGATTCTTCTTCCGGTTCTTCTTCGGGAACTTGTGAATCAGTCCAATATATATTCGACTCTTCGTTATTATTAGGTGAGTCAATGGGATTTGTGCTAGAGGTAGACATCTATCACACAATATCAAACATGTTAAGAGATTAATATATCACATAATATATACATGTTAATAATATATAGTTTCCAACAAAATTTGTTAAGCAATCATTTTTCAAGTAAACACGGTCGAAGTCCAGACTCACTAATGCATCCTAACAAACTCGATAAGACACACTAATGAAAAATTCTGGTTCTCTAAGACCAACGCTCTGATACCAACTGAAATGTCCCGTTCTTATTGATTAAAAACGTTCCATATTAATTGATTTCGTTGCGAGGTTTTGACCTCTAGATGAGACGTTTTTCAAAGACTACATTCATTTTTAAAACAAACCATAACCTTTATTTCATAAATAAAGGTTTAAAAAGCTTTACGTAGATTATCAAATAATGATAATCTAAAATATCCTGTTTACACACGACCATTACATAATAGTTTACAATACAAATATGTTACATCGAAATCAGTTTCTTGAATGCAGTTTTTACACAATATCATACAAACATGGACTCCAAATCTTGTCCTTATTTTAGTATGCAACAGCGGAAGCTCTTAGTATTCACCTGAGAATAAACATGCTTTAAACGTCAACAAAAATGTTGGTGAGTTATAGGTTTAACCTATATATATCAAATCGTAACAATAGACCACAAGATTTCATATTTCAATACACATCCCATACATAGAGATAAAAATCATTCATATGGTGAACACCTGGTAACCGACATTAACAAGTTGCCTATCCCCATCATTCCGGGACACCCTTCAGATATGATATAAATTTCGAAGTACTAAAGCATCCGGTACTTTGGATGGGGTTTGTTAGGCCCAATAGATCTATCTTTAGGATTCGCGTCAATTAGGGTGTCTGTTCCCTAATTCTTAGATTACCAGACTTAATAAAAAGGGGCATATTCGATTTCCATAATTCAACCATAGAATGTAGTTTCACGTACTTGTGTCTATTTTGTAAATCATTTATAAAACCTGCATGTATTCTCATCCCAAAAATATTAGATTTTAAAAGTGGGACTATAACTCACTTTCACAGATTTTTACTTCGTCGGGAAGTAAGACTTGGCCACTGGTTGATTCACGAACCTATAACAATATATACATATATATCAAAGTATGTTCAAAATATATTTACAACACTTTTAATACATTTTGATGTTTTAAGTTTATTAAGTCAGCTGTCCTCGTTAGTAACCTACAACTAGTTGTCCACAGTTAGATGTACAGAAATAAATCGATAAATATTATCTTGAATCAATCCATGACCCAGTGTATACGTATCTCAGTATTGGTCACAACTCAAACTATATATATTTTGGAATCAACCTCAACTCTGTATAGCTAACTCCAACATTCACATATAGAGTGTCTATGGTTGTTCCGAAATATATATAGATGTGTCGACATGATAGGTCGAAACATTGTATACGTGTCTATGGTATCTCAAGATTACATAATATACAATACAAGTTGATTAAGTTATGGTTGGAATAGATTTGTTACCAATTTTCACGTAGCTAAAATGAGAAAAATTATCCAATCTTGTTTTACCCATAACTTCTTCATTTTAAATCCGTTTTGAGTGAATCAAATTGCTATGGTTTCATATTGAACTCTATTTTATGAATCTAAACAGAAAAAGTATAGGTTTATAGTCATAAAAATAAGTTACAAGTCGTTTTTGTAAAGGTAGTCATTTCAGTCGAAAGAACGACGTCTAGATGACCATTTTAGAAAACATACTTCCACTTTGAGTTTAACCATAATTTTTGGATATAGTTTCATGTTCATAATAAAAATCATTTTCCCAGAATAACAAATTTTAAATCAAAGTTTATCATAGTTTTTAATTAACTAACCCAAAACAGCCCGCGGTGTTACTATGACGGCGTAAATCCGGTTTTACGGTGTTTTTCGTGTTTCCAGGTTTTAAATCATTAAGTTAGCATATCATATAGATATAGAACATGTGTTTAGTTGATTTTAAAAGTCAAGTTAGAAGGATTAACTTTTATTTGCGAACAAGTTTAGAATTAACTAAACTATGTTCTAGTGATTACAAGTTTAAACCTTCGAATAAGATAGCTTTATATGTATGAATCGAATGATGTTATGAACATAATTACTACCTCAAGTTCCTTGGATAAACCTACTGGAAATAAGAAAAATGGATCTAGCTTCAAAGGATCCTTGGATGGCTTGAAAGTTCTTGAAGCAGAATCATGACACGAAAACAATTTCAAGTAAGATTTCTACTCGAAATAACATTGTTATAGTTATAGAAATTGAATTAAAGTTTGAATATGATTATTACCTTGTATTAGAAAGATAACTTACTGTAAGTAACAAAGGTTTCTTGATCTTGGATGATTACTTGGAATGGATTTAGAAAACTTGGAAGTAAACTTGCAATCTTGGAAGTATTCTTGATTTTATGAAACTAGACCTTTTGGAATTTATGAAGAACACTTAGAACTTGAAGATAGAACTTGAGAGAGATCAATTAGATGAAGAAAATTGAAGAATGAAAGTGTTTGTAGGTGTTTTTGGTCGTTGGTGTATGGATTAGATATAAAGGATATGTAATTTTGTTTTCATGTAAATAAGTCATGAATGATTACTCATATTTTTGTAATTTTATGAGATATTTCATGCTAGTTGCCAAATGATGGTTCCCAATGTGTTAGGTGAATCACATGGGCTGCTAAGAGCTGATCATTGGAGTGTATATACCAATAGTACATACATCTAAAAGCTGTGTATTGTACGAGTACGAATACGGGTGCATACGAGTAGAATTGTTGATGAAACTGAACGAGGATGTAATTGTAAGCATTTTTGTTAAGTAGAAGTATTTTGATAAGTGTCTTAAAGTCTTTCAAAAGTGTATGAATACATATTAAAACACTACATGTATATACATTTTAACTGAGTCGTTAAGTCATCGTTAGTCGTTACATGTAAATGTTGTTTTGAAACCTTTAGGTTAACGATCTTGTTGAATGTTGTTAACTCATTGTTTATAATATCAAATGAGATTTTAAATTATTATATTATCATGATATTATTATGTATAAATATCTCTTAATATGATATATATACATTAAATGTCGTTACAACGATAATCGTTATATATATGTCTCGTTTCAAAATCATTAAGTTAGTAGTCTTGTTTTTACATATGTAGTTCATTGTTAATACACTTAATAATATATTTACTTATCATTTAACATAATTAACCAAGTGTATCAATATCTTAATATGATTCATATGTACCTAGTAAGACGTTGTTATAACGATAATCGTTATATATATCGTTTTCGAGTTTCTTAAATTAATAGTCTCATTTTTATGTATATAACTCATTGTTAAAATACCTAATGAGATATATACTTATAATAAAATCATTTTAACTATATATATAACCATATATATGTCATCGTATAGTTTTTACAAGTTTTAACGTTCGTGAATCACCGGTCAACTTGGGTGGTCAATCGTCTATATGAAACCTATTTCAATTAATCAAGTCTTAACAAGTTTGATTGCTTAACATGTTAAAAACACTTAATCATGTAAATAACAATTTCATTTAATATATATATATAAACATGGAAAAGTTCGGGTCACTACACTCTCCACATCAACATGATGTTGCAAAACCAACACATGTTTGAAATGTGCGATTTTGTTCGATCTTCGAGGTTTCACTCAGATAGAAACATGATGTTGCAAGCCTAAAATAAGCAAATTGACCATTAACACCCAAGAATTCATAAATCAAGATTGACTTTGTGAGGATCATAATCCTGTCACGAGTACATTTACTGTTAATAATCTGTTAGCCTGTGTTTTATTTGATACTAGACTCTTAGTTAAATTATAGGGATTTCTCACATCATTTTGCATCATGTTACAGTACAAAATTTAATGAAAATACGAAGTTTGTTTTATGGACCGAGTACAATTTTAGCTGATAAAACACTAATGGAATGCAGTGGATTTAAATATTTGTACACGTATTATTATCATTTTTTCCATTATTAAAGTTTTAAACATATGTTAAGTCAATTATTAATGTAACTACCCGACAAAATTGTCATTGACGGCGCCGTTAACTTAGGTCCCATTGCGTGGTCATAGTCCCTATATGAGACGTGTTTGACCAAAATTATGTCGCATTCATTTGAAACGTACAAGACTTACAAAGTTTAGTTTACCAAATGGTTCGACAACAAGTTTAAGTTTACAAAAGATGTAAAGTACAAATGAAATAAACTTGCGACAAAATATAAGTTGAAAATCACGGTTGCTATAAATAGCGTAAGTATGTATGCTATAAGTTTGAATCCAAAGGTTCTATCACTAGCGTATGCATGTATGCTTGACCCCAAGCAAGTAATCAAAGTGTGCGGAAGCATGTATCAAATAGCCAAGTATGAACCTGAGAAACATATAGAAAACTGTCAACGAAAAACGTTGATGAAATCATAGGTGTTGTAATAAATATTGTTTTTGAACCACAAGATTTTGTATTTCCATAACGTTGATTATCTGAATCATTTGCATTCCAAAAGTATGTTCGCGAGCACCCAATTATCAAGACTTAACTATTTTGTACCCTGTTACGTAGTTGATAATGCTAAAAGCGAACATATATTTCATAGCATTATTCCTCAAGAAAGACAAGCTTTTAGTTGCAGTTGTCCTATTTACAAGTAATATTCGTTTAAATAATAAAAGGTGAAGACAAAAGACAGATTCGACGAATTGAAGACGCAAATGACCAAAAAGCTCAAAAGTACAAAATACAATCAAAGTGGTTCCAATTATTGATGAGAAACGTCTCAAAATTACAAGAGTACAAGATTCGAAACACAAAATACTAGATATTAAATTGTACGCTTGGACGTTCGAAAATCCAGAACCGGGACCAGAGTCATCTCTCAACGCTCGACGCAACGGACTAAAAATTACAAGTCAACTATGCACATGAATATAATATAATATATAATTAATTCTTAAAATTAATATATATATATATATATATATATATATATATATATATATATATATATATATATTATATTATATTATATTATATAATCCGTCGGCAAGCTAGGAGCCAAACTTGTGTGAGCTGGAATCCACAGCTCCGCACTCGCGGAGCTTTGAAGACCAAAAAGGCCGCACTCGCGGAGCCCAAAAAATCAGAAATCCACCTTTAAAAGGCCGAGCATTCGGCCGAATTTTACACATCTTTTTCTCATTCATCATACGTAATATATATATATATATATATATATATATATATATATATATATATATATATATATATATATATATATATATATATATATATATATATATATATATATATATTAATTTTAATTTTAATTTTAATTCTAATAATAAGGGTATGTTAGCGAATATTGTAAGGGTGTAAGTTGAAATTATGTCCGTGTAACGCTACGCTATTTTTAATCATTGTAAGTTATGTTCAACCTTTTTAATTTAATTTCTCGTAGCTAAGTTATTATTATGCTTATTTAATACCGAATTAATCATGATGTTGGGCTAAATATTTAAATTTGGGTAATTGGGCTTTGTACCATAATTGGGGTTTGGACAAAAGAACGACACTTGTGGAAATTAGACTATGGGCTATTAATGGGCTTTATATTTGTTTAACTAAATGATAGTTTGTTAATTTTAATATAAAGATTTACAATTGGACGTACCTATAAATAACCATATACACTCGATCGGACACGATGTGCGGGATATTTATATGTACGAATAATCGTTCATTTAACCGAACACGGGAATGGATTAATAGTCTATGGAATTATTAAAACAGGGGTGAAATTATGTACAAGGACACTTGGCATAATTGATAACAAAGTATTAAAACCTTGTTACAGTTTAAGTCCCCAATTAGTTGGAATATTTGACTTCGAGTATAAAGATAATTTGACGAGGATACTCGCACTTTATATTTATGACTGATGGACTATTATGGACAAAAACCAGACGGACATATTAAATAATCCAGGACAATTAACCCATGAGCATAAAACTAAAATCAACGCGTCAAACATCATGATTACGGAAGTTTAAATAAGCATAATTCCTTTATTTTCATATTTAATTGCACTTCTAATTATCGCACTTTTATTTATTGTCATTATATTTAATTGCACTTTTAATTATCACACTTTTTAATTATCGCAATTTTATTTCATCGCACTTTTATTTATTGCAATTTCATTATCGTTATTTACTTTACGCTTTAAATTAAGTCTTTTATTTATTTAATATTTTACATTAGGTTTTAACTGCGACTAAAGTTTTAAAATCGACAAACCGGTCATTAAACGGTAAAAACCCCCTTCATAATAATAATATTACTTATATATATATTTGTATTTTTATAAATTAAAACTAATATAGCATTAAGCTTTGTTTAAAAGATTCCCTGTGGAACGAACCGGACTTACTAAAAACTACACTACTGTACGATTAGGTACACTGCCTATAAGTGTTGTAGCAAGGTTTAGTTATATCCGTTCTATAAATAAATAAATATCTTGTGTAAAATTGTATCATATTTAATAGTTTTTCCTAGTAAATTTAAGCTATTTCATATACACCTCGCATAACATCAAGTATTTTTGGCGCCGCTGCCGGGGAACTTAAACGCCGAAAGCGCAACGCTAATGATATAAAAAAAATAATAATAATATAATTTTGTAAAAGTTTTTATTAAGTCTTTCAAGTAAAAATATAAGTTTTTTAAAAATAATATAAAAAATATAAAAATACAAAAAGGGTTTGTTAAAAAAATATAGAAAGTTAAAAAGTATTTTTATTTTTGAGTTTAAATATAAGTATTTTATTATTTTATATAAATATTTATTATATTTATATATATATTTTATATTTATAGAAAAAAAAAAAACTGAACCTGTAAAAATCAACCCCTTTCTCAGCTGAAATTGAACCCTCCGCGACTCGCGGAGGTTTTGAACTGGGACTATCCGCACTCGCGGAGGTCTTCTGACAGGCCACAGTCAACCCTAAAACAGCATTAATTACGGAGTATATATTATTATTATTAATTAAACCCTAATTAGGGTATTATTATTATTATTATATAATTTAGTTTTTATTATTATTTTGTATTATTTAGTTTAAATAGTTTAAATAATTTATAAAATTAATAATTTTATAAAATAAATAATATAAAAATAATATTTTTATAAAAATTGTACTTTTTACAACTTTTAGTATATTTTTATATTTTGTCCTTTTTTATTCGTTTTAGCGTAATATTTGTATTTTTCGCTCATTTTTAGTTTTAATCCATAGTTTTTGCCATAGTTATTTTTATTTCTAGATTTTTAGGCTTTGCCGTAAAATCCCTTAAGTGCTTTTTTCTTTAGACTAAGATTTAGGTGCTTTAAAATTTTTCGACGCCTTTTTAAGTTTTAGTACCTTTTTAAGTTATTGCCATTTGGGATATAGTATTTCTTTTAAGCTTTAATATTTTTAGACACAACTTTTAATTTTTAAGCTTTTAGTTCCTTTTTAAGTTTCGACGCGCTACTTTCTTATTTTTATTTTTCGTCTCCTTTTACCTATGTATCAATTATCACTCCAATTAGTAATCTCAATTTGCAATTTTAATTTTAACTTAGTAATAATAATAAGGTTGGGTTAGTCTAGTGTTTTAAAAGTTTTATAAGTCACTCTTTTTCTTTCTTATTTCTCCAATTTTAATACCGACGCACTCTTTTTCTTTCTTATTTCTCGCAATACTAGTTTTAGGTCATAGATATTTATCCTATTTCTTTTCTAAAATTTCTTAAAATTACGAAAATTTATTTTAAGTGGTTAAATTGATAGACATCAAAATTTTCTGGTTCGTAGTAATAGTTGGATTTGTACGTGGACCGGGTTATTGGAGCCAAACAGTACTCAATTATATTGAGACCAAACGAATCCTGCCCCTCTGCTGCATCTTTTGGCTATTTGAAACGTGAGCAAAATCAGAAAAGTCTATTAATTGGATAACTTATATAATTTTTCTTTCTTTTTAAAAAACTAATAGGATATTCAGTGAATGCACCGAGCAAAACGTTCACCACCTTTTGTACGTTCACCACCTGTAACTCGATTAAGACATCTAGCAAATATTGTCGCTGTTGATTTTTCTTTAGAATCGTCATCCAGTCGACCAAGTACTCCAATTCAAATTTCCGATAATCCATTTTTTGAACCCGACCTCACAATTGAGAATCCGGAGAATATTCAGGGACGATTCATAGATCCTGAACCATTAATTTTTCCTCTGGAACCACCAATCATTCAAACAGAGATTGTTGAGGAACGAACCATTAAATCAGAATCCTCTAGTGATTCAGATTCAACAAATTCAATCATGGAGAATCTGGAACCTTTAAGTATGGAAGACCGAATGAGAGCTAAATGCACTGGCCAAGGTCACGCAATTACTCATCCAGACATTAATGCGCCAGATTATGAAATCAAAGGACAAATTCTACACATGGTGAATAATCAATGCCAATTTAGTGGTACGCCGAAGGAAGATCCAAATGAACATCTTCGTACCTTTAATAGGATCTGCACTCTATTTAAAATAAGAGAAGTTGTAGATGAACAGATATATCTCATGTTATTTCCCTGGACTTTAAAGGGAGAAGCCAAAGATTGGTTGGAATCGTTACCTGAAGGGGCGATCGATACATGGGACGTTTTAGTTGAAAAATTTCTTAAACAATTCTATCCGGCATCTAAAGCCGTAAGACTTCAAGGAGAAATTGTTACATTCACACAGAAGCCAAATGAAACTCTATATGAGGCGTGGACAAGATTTGGAAAGTTATTGAGAGGATGTCCGCAACATGGTTTAGACACTTGTCAAATAGTACAAATATTCTACCAAGGATGCGATATCACTACAAGGAAAGACATCGATATAGCAGCTGGTGGTTCCATTATGAAGAAAACCGAAACTGATGCTTACAAAATTATTGATAACACTGATTCCCACTCACATGAGTGGCACCAAGAAAAAGATATCGTTAGATCATCTAAAGCAGCTAGAGCCGATTCTAGCCATGACTTAGATTCCATTTCCGCAAAGATAGATGCTGTCGAGAAACGAATGGAAAAGATGACTAAGGATATACACTCAATACGAATTAGTTGTGAGCAGTGTGGAGGACCACATTTGACAAAAGATTGTCTCAGTGTTGAACTAACAATGGAACAAAGAGAGAATGTTTCATACATAAACCAAAGGCCTGGAAATAATTATCAGAATAATTATCAACCGCCAAGACCGATTTACAATCAAAACCAGAATTATAACCGAAATATTCCATACAACAACCAACAAGGTCCTAGTAATCAACAAGTGTCCAATAATACTTACAATCAGCAAAGACCTAATTTTCAAAACAAACCACCACAAACCGATGATAAAAAGCCGAATTTAGAAGATATGATGACGAAGCTAGTTGACTCTCAAACTCAATTTTTCACATCTCAGAAGCAAACCAATGAACAAAATGCTTAAGCATTTAGAAATCAACAAGCTTCTATTCAAAATCTGGAACAAGAAGTAAGTAACCTAGCAAGGTTAATAGGTGAAAGAAAACCGGGAAGTCTACCTAGTGATACAAATGCTAACCCCCGGAATGAAACAGCTAAAGCTATTACCACAAGAAGTGGTACAACACTTAAACCACCTGAAATACCTGTAATTTCTGATGAAGCTATTCATACTCCACAAGAACCATAACCTGAACAAGATAAGGAAAAAGAACCGGTAGTTGAAAAGGTTAATGAAGATAACACAGTTAAAGCTAAACCTTATGTTAAACCATACCAACCACCACTTCCTTACCCGAGTAAAATGAGAAAAGAGAGACTTGAAGCCGAGCAATCCAAATTCTTGGATATGTTTAAACAGATAAATGTAAATCTTCCTTTCATTGATGTAATTTCAGGAATGCCTAGATATGCTAAATTTCTGAAAGATCTAATCTCAAATAGAAAGAAAATGGAAGAACTCTCGGCCGTTACTATGAATGCTAATTTTTCAGCAGTGCTGTTGAATAAGATACCAGAAAAATTATCAGATCCTGGAAGTTTCACAATTCCATGTTTTCTGGGTAGTCTTAGTTCAATAGAAGCATTGGCAGACTTAGGTGCTAGTATAAATTTAATGCCGTATTCACTATACACTAAACTAGACCTTGGAGAATTGAAACCAACACGAATAAGCATACAACTAGCCGATAGATCAGTAAAATATCCTAGAGAGATAATGGAGAACATGCTAGTTAAAGTTGATACTTTAGTATTTCCAGTAGATTTTGTTGTTCTGGACATGGAAGAAGATTCTCAAGTTCTCTCATATTAGGAAGACCATTCTTAAACACGGCTAAAGCAATGATAGACGTGTTCGGTAAGAAATTGACCCTAAGTATAGAGGACGAGAGTGTTACCTTTTCAGTTGATAGAGCAATGCAACAACCGCTATCTGCAGATGATACATGTTATTATATTCAAACTATAGAATCACATGCAGAATTGTTAGAAGAATTTCCAGAATTACAAGGAACAGGAGAATGTTCTTTAGGAGAAGGTACTGAACCAATTGATGAAACTGAAATGTTAGCTACACTTATGGCTAATGGATATGAACCAACAACAGAAGAAATTCAAATGTTAAAAGAAGAAGACAGATATCGATATAAATCATCGATAGAAGAACCACCGACATTAGAGTTAAAGCCACTTCCAAACCATTTGGAATATGCTTATTTACATGGTGAATCTGAATTACCTGTAATAATATCGTCTTCTTTTACTGAAAATGAAAAATCTCAACTTATTTCTGTGTTAAAAGCTCATAAACCAGCTATTGCATGGAAAATTCATGATATTAAAGGAATAAGTCCTTCGTATTGCACACATAAAATCCTTATGGAAGAAGGTCATAAAACATATGTGCAACGCCAACGAAGACTAAATCCTAATATGCAAGATGTTGTGAAGAAAGAAATTATTAAACTGCTAGATGCAGGTTTAATTTATCCAATTTCTGATAGTCTGATAGTTAAAGCTAAGGGGTATAAAATACTATTAAATTTTACAAGGAAATACTATTAAATACGATACAGTTTTACACAAGATATTTATTTATTTAGAGAATGGATATACTTAAACCTTGCTACAACACTTATAGGCAGTGTACCTAATCGTACAGTAGTGTAGTTTTTAGTAAGTCCGGTTCGTTCTACAGGGAAAATCTTTTAATCAAAGCTTAACTCTATATTAGTTTAATTTATAAAAATACAAATATATATATAAGTAATATTATTATTATAAAGGGGATTTTTACCGTTTAATGACCGGTTTGTCGATTTTAAAACTTTAGTCGCAGTTAAAACCAAATGTAAAATATTAAATAAATAAAAGACTTAATTTAAAGCGTAAAGTAAATAACGATAATGAAATTGCAAATAATAAAAGTGCGATAAAATAAACTTGCGATAATTAAAAAGTACGATAATTAAAAGTGCAATTAAATACAATAACAATAAATAAAAAATGCAATAATTAGAAGTGCAATTAAATATAAAATAAAGGAAATTAAATATGAAATAAAAGAATTATGCTTATTTAAACTTCCGTAATCATGATGTTTGACGTGTTGATTTTAGTTTTATGCCCATGGGTTAATTGTCCTTTGTCCTGGATTATTTAATATGTCCGTCTGGTTTTTGTCCATAACAGTCCATCAATCATAAATATAAAGTGCGAGTGTCCTCGTCAAATTATCCTTATACCCGAAGTTAAATATTCCAACTAATTGGGGACTTAAACTGTAACAAGATTTTAATACTTTGTTTAATAATTACACCAGGATGTCGACTGAGTGTAACCCAAGGTTTTAATACTTTGTTAACAATTATGCCAAGTGTCCTTGTACATAATTTCACCCCTATTTTAATAATTCTAGTGGCTATTAATCCATTCCCGTGTCCGGTTAAATGAACGATTATTCGTACATATAAATACCCCACCCATCGTGTCCGATTGAGTGTATATGGTTATTTATAGGGATGTCCAATTGTAAATCTTTATATTAAAATTAACAAACTATCATTTAGTTAAACAAATATAAAGCCCATTAATAGCCCATAGTCTAATTTCCACAAGTGTCGTTCTTTTGTCCAAACCCCAATTATGGTACAAAGCCCAATTACCCAATTTTAATAATTTTAGCCCAACATCATGATTACTTCCTATTAAATAAGCATAATAATAACTTAGCTACGAGACATTAAATTAAAAAGGTTGAACATAACTTACAATGATTAAAAATAGCGTAGTGTTACACGGACAGAATTTCGACTTACACCCTTACAACATTCGCTAACATACCCTTATTATTAGAATTAAAATTAAAATTAAAAATAAAATGTAAATATAAATATATACTACGTATATAGATAGAGAGATTGATTAAAGGATATTAAAACTCGTCGAACTGCGTTGGCTTTTATAGGAATTTGAGTCCAGGTGAACTCCGCGACTCGCGGCATTTTCCTTCTTCAAACTTCGCAACTCGCGGAGTTTGATTTTACAGCTCACCCAGCTTTGGCTCTTTGTTTGCCGACGGACTTTTAATATAAATATAATATATAAATAATTTTAAGAATTATTTAAATATTATATTATATTTATGTGCATAGTTGACTCATAATTTTTAGTCCGTTGCGTCGAGCATTGAGAGTTGACTCATGTCCCGGTTCCGGATTTTCGAACGTCCTTGCGTACAATTTAATATCTTGTACTTTCCGTTTTGAATCTTGTACTCTTGTAATTTCGAGACGTTTCTTATCAATAATTGGAACCTCTTTGATTGTACTTTGTACTTTTGAGCTTTTTGGTCGTTTGCGTCTTCAATTCGTCGAGTCTGTCTTTTGTCTTCACCTTTTATTATTTAAACGAATATCACTTGTAAATAGAACAATTGCAACTAAAAGCTTGTCTTTCTTGAGGAATAATGCTATGAAATATATGTTCATTTTTAGCATTATCAAATATTCCCACACTTGAGCGTTGCTTGTCCTCAAGTAATATAGTCTTGAAATACTAGAATCACTTCTTTATTCTTCACACTTTGTACATCAGTGATTTCTATACGGCGGTATAAATAATGGTAGTAACGATATGGTTTACAGTCTCACATGACTATAAAAATTTAGATCCATTAAGGAAATTGGATCTTTATGAAAACATTTAATCTTTTGAAAATTAAATCTAGTTTTTACCCTAGATAAGTTTTCCGGAATAACCCTTCACCGGTGTTTGCAAATTCTTTTTGTGGGTTTGGTGGGTTTCAGATTTGAAAATTTTAGCTTAAAACTTGTGGTTTTGTGTCACCCACTTGCTAACATTGTATTAGGAAAGCAACACGTCCAGTATACTTGCTCCGTATATTACCTTTTGGTAAACTACCGTCCGGTTGTAAAGGAAAGCGTTGAACAAGCAACTGTTAAGGCAATGTCCCCTGACATGCTTTTAATTATGGTTTATAACGTGTCGGATGCAATTACTATCCTTGGTAGGAGCAATAGTAAAGCTCACCCTTATGATTTTTCGGTCTGGCACAAGGTCATGTCTTTGACCATGCTATGCAACCACCGTTCTTACGGTTGACACCCGATTTGTTTCAGGTGACCTAATGAATTCCAGGTGAATTCCTAGGATTTTACGTTCAATGGTAATGAACACATTGAAAATGGGTTTTCAGAAAACAAATCAGTTTGTAATTTTGATCAAAATATTTTCTCGTTCAAGCTCGAGTTTAGATATCATTGAATTCCACGAGTTTGTAATTCTCAATCTTTAAGGTCAATCTCTAGGATTGAGTAATATCAGTCTTAAAAGCTGATTTTTAATCTTTAAGGAGATTATCCTTTCTGGGGATCTGATTCATTAGTCTTATCCAGCTAATTTGCACGGTGCCCCCCATTTTACGAGATAAATTCTTCTCATGGTTAGGATAAATCTGACCACTTGGCGACCCTGTTTTATGCTGAGGTCCGTGGATTTCCTGCTGATTTTAGTGATGACTTTTCTAGATTTTTCGTCAACCTACAGCTGGTCTGGACGACAACTTCCTGACCTAAATCAAGAAACGCGTTTCTTTTTCGGAAGACTTTACTTCCTTTTAATGATGGAATTGATTCATCGTGTAGATCCATCTCTTCTTTTCTTTCATCGGGTAAAACAGTTTAGTTTAGTCCAAAGCAAAAGTATTTTCAGTTATTTGTTACAGAAATATGTGACATATGTTTAAAATATCTTGGTAAATTTTCCCACACTTGGCTTTTATTTTTCTTTTTATTGTCTTCTATTCCATTTTAAATGAATTTTAACATTTTGGTTTGTTTCTCAATTTATGTCCTTTCCGAGGTAACAATAATTTCGGTGTTAAAACCTAGTTTTATCGTTCATAAATATGTATAAAAATGATTTTGAGTTCATTTAATTGAAAATTTTGAAAAATTTTACTAGAATTGGGTAGTCAGTATATAAGACTAGGGCTGTTCTTTATTATCAGAGAGCACTAGATTCTAATACAACTACTACTTTACTAGTATTTCTAATGGTAACCAAGTGTATAAAGTAAAAATTTTAAAATCCGAAAGAATTTAACCCCTTCCCACACTTAAGATCTTGCAATGCCCTCATTTGCAAGAAATCAGTAACAATTTAAATTATTGAGGGTGATTTGTGTGAAAATGGTTAAATTTTACCAAAATTTCCAAACATATTGGCGTTTGTTTGCTGAATGATAAATGGTGCATATCATTTGTTCATTCCGTCTTGTTGTTATATCACATTTATTTTGCATCTTGTCGTTAAAATTAGTTGCTTTTGCTGAACTTAATGCCAGTCTTTGAAAATGCGTTGTTTTACCCTGTTGTGTACATAAGATAAACTGCAAACATATATACATATTTTTGAAGTTTGGTATATTACCCCACATTCAAACATTATTAAAATCTAAAAATAAAAATTTGTAAATTATAAAAACTAATACAATTCCAACATAAGTATTAAATGTATCAACATTACAAATTATAAAATAAATAAAACTAAGTAGACTAGGGATGATACTGATACCAGTAGGGGTTCCATGCATAACCATATGTGTTATAAAATGCTTCGGCTGGGTTATACGTAGGATACGATGGTTGGATCTCTATAGACCAGGGAGAAAATACTGGCGATGGAGTAGGAATATAGTTTCTACCTACATGTTGGCAATGAGCTATGATTTGGTTTTGATGAACTTGCCAATCTTCAATTGCTCGATGTCTAGCATTTTCATACTCTTGTGAAGCTATAAACCTTTGCATTTCTATCATTTCATTTCCCCCTCCCACATTACCTGGCTGTTGGTTTCTCTCAACCTGTGGATGTCTACCATGGTATTGTACTGCGGCATTATTTCGCCTCTTCAAAACCTTCGCACCATGGTATACATTTAAACCTATTGTATCGCGGGGTTCTGGTTCTTTGACTAATAATCCCCCCGACTTATATCCACACCGAGATATTCAGCAATCAAAGTAATAAATATACCACCTCCTATTATGCTATGCGGTCTCATCCCCCTAACCATAGCTGATAAATAATAACCCACACAATAAGGTATACTTACAGCGCTTTGTGGGTCTCGAATACACATGTGGTAAAACAAATCCTGTTCATTTACCTTTTCCTTATTCTTACCTCGTTGTGTAATCGAATTGGCTAAAAACCTATGAATTACTCTTAACTCTGCTCTATCTATATCCAAATAAGAGTAATTTCCCCCTTTAAATCAGTGATGGCTAGTCATTTGACTCCATACACCATGCGTATCAAAATTTTCGTCTATCTTTTTACCATTTAGTATCAACCCTCTACAATCGGAAGATGCTAACTCCTCAGGCATATATATACGTAAAGCCTGAGCCATGTCTAGTAAAGACATGTGGCGCATCGAACCTCCTAACAAAAATCTAATAAAAGATCGATCGGTTAAACTAACTACCCGATCATTTATTTCTATACTACACAATAATTCTTCACACCATACTTTATATACAGGTCTACGCATGTTGAATAAACGTACCCAATCGTTAAAAGTAGAATTACCATACCTCTGTGTAAGTAATTCCCTAATTGGCCCGGCTAATTCTACAGCTTCTAACGGTGCCCATTCTATTACCCTAGGTACTTCAACAGCTTTAGAATGAAGAGTATGCAAACCCCTTTGGTATTTTGGATAATCTATCCAAAGTCTGTCAAATCTCAGGTTCGGGTGCAAATCTTCCAAGTGCATATCTGAAAATGTCATAACTGGATGAGGTATATCTTGTTTATAATAGCTATCAACATCCTGTTATTCCGCATTCTCAGGAGGAGCATTGCGAGCTTGGGATGAAGATTCACCCCTTTCAGTCTGCAAAACACATCAAACACAATTTTTGTGCATCCAAATATGCATTAGTGTCAGCAAAATCATCAATCAAAATAATTACAATGACATGTCCAATTTATATCAAACTTATGCTTATTTTCATATTTTTATCAAATCTACACCTTTTCAAATAAGCATATACGAAAATGATCACCAAGTTCATAAGCATTCAACTCAAATAACATGTCAAAATAATCATTACTAGCAATTAAACAAGTTTCAAATGGCATTATCTCTCAAAAATCAAGTTCATGAATTTTAGACTTGAAAAAGTCCACTTTAATTCTCAAAATCATGTTTAGGCTCAAAGTTTGGATCATTTAACTACCTAAACATGTTACACTACTTAATTTAGCAATAATTCATGACAAAAATTGGCCATAACCTGTTTATATCAAAAAGTCCCAAATTTGCTCAAGAACACAAACCCTAGATTACTCAAAATTTGAAGTTTAAGGCTTCTAATCATGTTAAATAGCATCAATCTAGGTTATACAAGCATAATACACAAGCAATTTAAGCATAATTACACTAAAAAGCATTAAAATCGAATTGGGGAAAAAATTGCTCAAGAACACTAATTTTCGGATTAAATGGTGTTTAGGTGTAGAAATTTACCGTTTTTCATGAGTAATTCCTTGATAGCATCCTTCTCAACATGATTTTAGTAAAAGATTTGATGATTTTCGGTGAAAAAATTCGATTTTGGGAGTAATTTTTCGGTATTTTTCACAGTTTATGTGGGTGTTGTGTGTGGACTGAGCTGATTCCAGCGTTTTTATTTTTTTTCTGTAATTTCTGAACTCCGCGAGTCGCGGTGATTTTGCCCATCAAACTCCGCGAGTCGCGGTGCTTTTTTTTATATTTATAAATCTTAACTTATAAAACAAATATAAAATAAATTTAAAATTTTGTTTTCCTTTGTTTTAGGACGAGGTCGTTTCGGATCGATGTCCTAGTCCGTCCTTCGACAAAATTTTAAAATTTGTCTTTTTGTAGCGATTGTTTTAAAAGCTAAGATTTTTGGGTTTTTTAATGTTTTTGGCATACTTTAATTCAATAAGATTAAAAATAATGATAATAAAAGTTCTCGTCCCTCCCTCGGGTAAAGCAATTTCGGTTCAAAGACCTAGTCTTCAACTCACGGCGAATTTTAAAAATCATATTTTTAACTTAGCGAAATAAAGTAAATTTTTGTTTTTAAATTCACACCAAACTTAAATTTAAAATGCATAAAATTAAGAATTCATATAATAAAAATTAAAAATTCACACCAAACTTATATTATATTTTTTTTTTAAGCATACAAACTTATATTAAAAAGATTAATTTTTCAAATATTTACAATTTTAAATATATTAATTTTAAAAAGTTTACAATATTATTTTAATTTTTATATATTAATTTTTTAAAACATGGTAAAATTAAAAATCTTTTTGGCTTTTATCCCACTTTAATCAATCAAATATTATCAAAAATATACGCCCCTCTTTTCGGTAAAGTAATTTCGGTTCCATGACCTAATTTAACTTATGACGAATTTTTGAAATATTTTGGGTTGATTGATTAAAGATATTTATACCTTAAGAATAAACGTTAAATTTCGCAGTGATGTAATAAATTTTTGAATGATATCAATAATTTCGGTCGCCAAACCTAATTTTATTGAATACCAATTTAATACTTTATAGCGAACAAATTAGCGTTTATTATCAAAAGGTTAAAAATGAAAAAAAAAAAAAACTGTACAGACTTACCTGTGAGATAGCATTCTTAGTGATATGATCTATTCCATTCATAAGATAGTCGGTTTAATTGATTTTCCATGGCTACATAGGCGTAACCTCGAGCATTCAGTGTTTTTTCTTCTAAACATATGAACGGTCCGTCTCTGCATAAAGTAACAAATTCGTTGTTTGAATAGGTTTGATTATTTGAACATTTACCTCCATGTGACCATTTTCCGCATTTGTGACATCTTTCTAGGTGTCGTGCTCTTCTTTTCGCTGTGGATTTTGATTTTTTTTTACCAAATTGTAACTTATTATCTTCGCATCTGGATTCTTTTCTTACTCCGTCCAATCTTTCTCTGATTACTGATACTATTTCACTCGGAAGTGTGTCATTATTACGTTTAGTGATCAAAGCGTGTAGCATTAGACCATGGTTTAGTTCACAGGAAGTCTTCATTTCGTAAAAACCTAAAAAAAATAAAAATTCAGAATGGGAGGAGAAGACTAGTTCTTTAGGGTCTGCTAGGGAAAGACCATTCGGGTTCCATTTTCGAGAACTACACGAAAACAGACAATCTAACTCTAACAGAAATACATATTATCCTTTAAAGACTTGATTCTCCCCACACTTAGTTAGCTGTGGTATCGAAATTGTGATTAACTTCGTTGTCGAATTCCATCGGACTATCTATGTAGCGTTTAACTCTGTGACCATTAACCTTAAATTCAATCCCATTTGAATTTATCAATTCTACTGTTCCGTATGGGAAAAATCTTTTCACTATGAATGGTCCAGACCATCTTGGTTTCAATTTTCCAGGAAATAGCTTGAATCGTGAATTGAAAAGAAGAACTCTGTCTCCTTCTTTGAATTCTTTTGAACTTCTGATTCTTTTATCATGCCATTTCTTCGTTCTTTCTTTATAGATTAATGAATTTTCGTATGCTTCATGTCTTAATTCTTCTAATTCGTTTAGTTGACTTAACCGTAGACGTCCAGCTTCATGTAAATCAAGATTACATGTCTTCAAACCCCAAAAGGCTTTGTGTTCAATTTCTACTGGAAGATGACATGCTTTTCCATAAACGAGTCTAAAAGGTGTGGTTCCAATTGGAGTTTTGTAGGCTGTTCTAAAAGCCCAGAGTGCATCCTCCAATTTTATGGACCATTCCTTCGGATTTGATCCTACGGTTTTCTATAGAATACGTTTTAAAGCTCGGTTGGTATTTTCAACTTGTCAACTTGTTTGTGGATGATATGCAGTGGAGATTTTATGAGTTACTCCATATCTTTTAAAAACTTTCTCAAGTTGATTATTAGAGAAATGAGTTCCCCGATCACTTATTAAAGCTTTCGGTGTTCCAAACCTTGCAAAAAGACGTTTTTAAAAGTTGACTACAACTCGTGCATCGTTAGTTGGGAGAGCTTGTGCTTCCGCCCATTTAGATACATAATCAATGGCTACGAGAATATAGAGATTATTATGAGATTTTGGAAATGGACCCATAAAGTCAATACCCCAAATGTCAAATACTTCACATACTTGAATGACATTTTGTGGCATTTCATCACGTTGACTTATTTTTCCGGCCCTTTGACAAGCATCACAGGATTTGCAAAGAAGGTGTGCGTCTTTGTAAATTGTAGGCCAATAGAATCCAGCATCATAAACTTTTCTTGCTGTTAGTTGAGGCCCATAATGCCCTCCTGTTGGTCCTGTGTGACAATGGTTTAAAATTTTACTAGCTTCATCTCCGAATACACATCGGCGTATTATTCCATCTGGACAACTTTTAAATAGATGTGGATCTTCCCAGAAATAGTGTTTTATATCACTGAAGAATTTCTTTCGTTTTTGGTACGACAATCCTTTTTCAAGGAATCCACATACTAAGTAGTTTGCATAGTCTACAAACCATGGAATTTCATTATAATCTATCTTCAATAGATATTCATCAAGAAAGTTGTCTTGTATGGCCGATTCATTTAGAACTTCTAATTTGGGATTTTCAAGACGAGAAAGATGATCAGCGGCGAGATTTTCTGCTCCTCTTTTATCTCGGATTTCAATATCAAACTCTTGTAAGAGTAAGATCCAACGGATTAATCTTGGTTTAGCATCTTGTTTCAAAAATAGGTATCTAAGAGCAGAATGGTCGGTATAGACCACCGTTTTAGCTAGAACGAGATATGATCGAAATTTGTCAAAAGCAAAGACAATAGCAAGGAGTTCTTTTTCAGTAGTTGTGTAATTCGTTTGTGCTCTTTGTAACATCTTACTAGCATAATATATAGGTTGAAATCGTTTTTCAATCCTTTGTCCTAAAACGGCTCCCATTGCAAAATCACTTGCATCGCACATAAGTTCAAACGGTAGATTCCAATTTGGTGTTATCATGATCGACGCATTAGTGAGTTTTTCTTTAAGAATATTAAAAGATTTGATGCATTCATCTGAAAAGATGAATGGAGCATCTTTTTCTAGGAGTTTATTCATAGGAGTGGCAATTTTAGAAAAATCTTTTATGAAACGTCAGTAAAAACCGGCATGCCCTAGAAAACTCCTAACTCCTCTAACATTGGTGGGATGTGGAAGTTTAGAAATTACATCTACTTTAGCTCTATCCACTTCAATTCCTTCCTTTGAAATTTTATGACCAAAAACGATGCCTTCTTTAACCATGAAATGGCATTTCTCCCAATTAAGTACTAGATTTGATTGTTCGCATCTAATAAGCATTCATTCCAGATTAACTAGACATGATTCAAAAGTATCACCGAAGACTGAAAAGTCATCCATGAAAACTTCCATGCATTCTTCTATCATGTCGTGAAAAATCGCCATCATGCACCTTTGAAAGGTTGCAGGGGCGTTACAAAGTCCAAATGGCATGCGTTTGTAAGCAAAAGTACCATAAGGGCACGTGAACGTGGTTTTCTCTTGATCTTCGGGTGCTATTGGAATTTGGAAATATTCGGAAAATCCATCAAGAAAACAATAATAACTATTTCCGGCTAATCTTTCCAACATTTGATCAATGAAAGGTAAGGGAAAGTGATCTTTTCTGGTGGCGTCATTTAATTTTCTATAATCAATACAAACACGCCATCCTGTTACAGTCCTAGTAGGAATAAGCTCATTTTTCTCATTTGTAATGACAGTCATGCCACCCTTCTTAGGCACGCATTGAACTGGGTTTACCCACGGACTATCAGAAATTGGATAAATTAAACCTGCATCTAGCAGTTTAATAATTTCTTTTTTTACTACATCTTGCATATTAGGATTTAGTCTTCATTGGCGTTGCACATACATTTTATGACCTTCTTCCATAAGGATTTTATGTGTGCAATACGAAGGACTTATTCCTTTAATATCATGAATCTTCCATGCGAAGGCTGGTTTATGAGCTTTCAACACAGAAATGAGTTGTGATTTCTCATTTTCAGTAAGAGAAGACGATATTATTACAGGTAATTCAGATTCACCATGCAAATAAGCGTATTCCAAATGGTTTGGAAGTGGCTTTAATTCTAATGTCGGTGGTTCTTCTATCGATGATTTATATCGATATCTGTCTTCTTCTTTTAGCATTTGAATTTCTTCTGTTGTTGGTTCATATCCATTAGCTATTAGTGTAGCTAACATTTCAGCTTCATCAATTGGTTCATTACCTTCTCCTAAAGAACATTCTCCTGTTCCTTGTAATTCTGGAAATTCTTCTAACAATTCTGCATGTGAGTCTATAGTTTGAATATAATAGCATGTATCATCTGCAGATTGCGGTTGTTGTATTGCTCTATCAACTAAAAAGGTAACACTCTTGTCCTCTATACTTAGGGTCAATTTCTTACCAAACACGTCTATCATTGCTTTAGCCTTGTTTAAGAATGGTCTTCCTAATATGAGAGGAACTTGAGAATCTTCTTCCATGTCCAGACAACAAAATCTACTGGAAATACTAAAGTACCAACTTTAACTAGCATGTTCTCCATTATCCCTCTAGGATATTTTATTGATCGATTGGCTAGTTGTATGTTTATTCTTATTGGTTTCAATTCTCCAAGGTCTAGTTTAGCGTATAGTGAATACGGCATTAAATTTATACTAGCACCTAAGTCTGCCAATGCTTCTATTGAACTAAGACTACCCAGAAAACATGGAATTGTGAAATTTCCTGGATCAGATAATTTTTCTGGTATCTTATTCAACAGCACTGCTGAACAATTAGCGTTCATAGTAACAGCCGAGAGTTCTTCCATTTTCTTTCTATTCGTGATCAGATCTTTCAAGAATTTAGCATATCTAGGCATTCCTGAAATCACATCAATGAAAGGAAGATTTACATTTATCTGTTTAAACATATCCAAGAATTTGGATTGCTCGGCTTCAAGTTTCTCTTTTTTCATTTTACTTGGGTAAGGAAGTGGTGGTTGGTATGGTTTGACATAAGGTTTATCCTTAGCTGTGTTATCTTCATTAACCTTTTCAACTACCGGTTCTTTTTCCTTATCTTGATCAGGTTGTGGTTCTTGTGGAGTAGGAATAGCTTCATCAGAAGTTACAGGTATTTCAGGTGGTTTAAGTGTTGTACCACTTCTTGTGGTAATGGTTTTAGCTGTTTCATTCCGGGGGTTTGCATTTGTATCACTAGGTAAACTTCCCGGTTTTCTTTCACCTATTAACCTTGCTAGGTTACTTACTTCTTGTTCCAAGTTTTGAATAGAAGCTTGTTGATTTCTAAATGCTTGAGCATTTTATTCATTAGTTTGTTTTTGAGATGTGAAAAACTGCGTTTGAGTTTCAACTAGCTTCATCATCATATCTTCTAAATTCGGCTTTTTATCATCGGTTTGTGGTGGTTTGTTTTGAAAATTAGGTCTTTGCTGGTTGTAAGTATTGTTAGATACTTGTTGATTGCTAGGACCTTGTTGGTTGTTGTATGGAATATTTCGATTATAATTCTGGTTTTGATTGTGGATCGGTCTTGGCGGTTGATAATTATTCTGATAATTATTTCCAGGCCTTTGGTTTATGTATGAAATATTCTCTCTTTGTTCCATTGTTAATTCAATACTGAGACAATCTTTTGTCAAATGTGGTCCTCCACACTGCTCACAACTAATTCGTATTGAGTGGATATCTTTAGTCATCTTTTCCATTCGTCTCTCCACAGCATCTATCTTTGCGGAAATGGAATCTAAGTCATGGCTAGAATCGGCTCTAGCTGCTTTAGATGATCTAACGATATCTTTTTCTTGGTGCCACTCATGTGAGTGGGAAGCAGTGTTATCAATAATTTTATAAGCATCAGTTTCGGTTTTCTTCATAATAGAACCACCAGCTGCTATATCGATGTCTTTTCTTGTAGTGACGTCGCATCCTTGGTAGAATATTTGTACTATTTGACAGGTGTCTAAACCATATTGCGGACATCCTCTTAATAACTTTCCAAATCTTGTCCACGCCTCATATAGAGTTTCATTCGGTTTCTGTGTGAACGTAACAATTTCTCCTTGAAGTCTTACGGCTTTAGATGCCGGAAAGAATTGTTTAAGAAATTTTTCAAATAAAACGTCCCATGTATCAATCGCCCCTTCAGGTAACGATTCCAACCAATCTTTGGCTTCTCCCTTTAAAGTCCAGGGAAATAACATGAGATATATCTGTTCATCCTCAACTTCTCTTATTTTAAATAGAGTGCAGATCCTATTAAAGGTACGAAGATATTCATTTGGATCTTCCTTCGGTGCACCACTAAATTGGCATTGATTAGTCACCATGTGTAGAATTTGTCCTTTGATTTCATAATCTGGCGCATTAATGTCTGGATGAGTAATTGCGTGACCTTGGCCAGTATGTTTAGCTCTCATTCGGTCTTCCATACTTAAAGGTTCTAGATTCTCCATAATTGAATTTGTTGAATCGGAATCACTTGAGGATTCTGATTTAATGGTTCGTTCCTCAACAATCTCTGTTTGAATGATTGGTGGTTCCGGAGGAAAATTTAATGGTTCAGGATCTATGAATCGTCCCTCAATATTCTCCGGATTCTCAATTGTGAGGTCGGGTTCAAAAAATGGATTATCGGAAATTTGAATTGGAGTACTTGGTCGACTGGATGACGATTCTAAAGAAAAATCAACGGCGGTAATATTTGCTAAATGTCTTGATCTAGTTACAGGTGGTGAACGTACAAAAGGTGGTGAACATCTTGCTCGGTGCATTCACTGAATATCCTATTAGTTTTTAAAAAGGAAAGAAAAATTATATAAGTTATCCAATTAATAGACTTTTATGATTTTGCCCACGTTTCGAATAGCCAAAAGATGCAGCAGAGGGGCAGGATTCGTTTGGTCTCAATATAATTGATTACTGTTTGGCTCCAATAACCCGGTCCACGTACAAATCCAACTATTACTACGAACCAGAAAATTTTGATGTCTATCAATTTAACCACTTAAAATAAATTTTCGTAATTTTAAGAAATTTAGATAAGAAGTAGAAAAAAAAATCTATGTCCTAAAACTAGAATAGCGAGAAATAAGAAAGAAAAAGAGTGCGTCGAAAAAGAAAAAGAAAAAGAAAAGGGTTGAAAAATAAAAGGCGTCGGAAAATAAGAAATAAAAAGAAATGACTTATAGAACTTAAAAACACTCGACTAACCCAACCTTATTACTATCACTAACTTAAAATTATAATCGCAAATTGAGATTACTAATTGGAATGATAATTGATACATAGGTAAAATGTGTCTAAAAATATTAAAGCTTACAAGTAAAACTATATCCCAAATGGCAATAACTTAAAAAAAAACACTAAAATTTAAAAAGGCGTCGCAAAATTCTAAAGCACCTAGATCTTAGTCTAAAGAAAAAGCACTTAAGGAATTTTACGACAAAGCCTAAAAATCTATAAATAAAAATAACTATGGAAAAAATTAAGTTTAAAACTAAAAACTAGCGAAAAACACAAATATTACGCTAAAATAATTAAAAAGGGACAAAATATAAAAATATACTAAAAGTTGTAAAAAGTACAATTTTTATAAAAATATTATTTTTATATTATTTATTTTATAAATTTATTAATTTTATAATTTAATTAAACTAAATAAAATTAAATAAAACAAAATAAACTAATTAAAACTAAATATTATAATAAAATACCCTAATTAGGGTTTAGAATTAATAATAATAATAATTATCCCGTAATTAATGCTGTTAGGGTTCCTGTGTACCCGTGTCAGGGCTGCTCCGCGACTTGCGGTGCTCGAGGCTGGAAAACTCCGCGAGTCGCGGGGATTTAAATTTAATGATGAAATCCATGGTAATGTTTTCCCATTTCCATTCTGGGATTTCGGGTTGTTGAAGTAGACCTGCTGGTTTCTGATGCTCAGCTTTGACCTTAGAACACGTCAAACATTCTCCTACGTATTTAGCAACATCGACTTTCATACCCGGCCACCAAAAATGTTTCTTGAGATCCTTGTACATCTTCCTCGTTCCAGGATGTATTGAGTATCTAGTTTTATAAGCTTCTCTAAGTACCATTTCTCTCATATCTCCAAATTTTGGTACCCAAATCCTTTCAGCCCTATACCGGGTTCCGTCTTCCCGAATATTAAGATGCTTCTCCGATCCTTTGGGTATTTCATCCTTTAAATTTCCCTCTTTTAAAACTCCTTGTTGCGCCTCCTTTATTTGAGTAGTAAGGTTATTGTGAATCATTATATTCATAGATTTTACTCGAATAAGTTCTCTGCCCTTTCTGCTCAAGGCGTCGGCTACCACATTTGCCTTCCCCAGGTGGTAACGAATCTCAAAGTGGTAATCATTCAACAATTCAATCCACCTACACTACCTCATATTCAGTTGTTTCTGATTAAATATGTGTTGAAGACTTTTGTGGTCGGTATATATAATACTTTTGACCCCATATAAGTAGTGCCTCCAAGTCTTTAATGCAAAAACAACCGCGCCTAATTCCAAATCATGCGTCGTATAATTTTGCTCGTGAATCTTCAATTGTCTAGACGCATAAGCAATCACCTTCGTCCGTTGCATTAATACACAACCGAGACCTTGCTTTGATGCGTTACAATAAATCACAAAATCATCATTCCCTTCAGGCAATGACAATATAGGTGCCGTAGTTAGCTTTTTCTTCAATAATTGAAACGCCTTCTCTTGTTCATCCTTCCATTCAAATTTCTTCCCTTTATGCGTTAATGCAGTCAAGGGTTTTGCTATTTTGGAGAAATCTTGGATGAATCTTCTGTAGTAACCAGCCAATCCTAAAAATTGACGTATATGCTTCGGAGTTTTTGGGGTTTCCCACTTTTCAACGATTTCGATCTTTGCCGGGTCCACCTGGATACCTTCTTTGTTCACTATGTGACCGAGGAATTGAACTTCTTCCAATCAAAATGCACACTTTGAAAACTTAGCGTACAATTCTTCCTTCCTCAATACTTCTAACACCTTTCTCAAATGTTCACCGTGTTCTTAGTCATTCTTTGAGTAAATAAGTATGTCATCAATGAAAACAATGACAAACTTGTCAAGGTATGGTCCACACACTCGGTTCATTAGGTCCATGAACACAGCTGGTGCATTAGTTAAACCAAACAGCATGACCATAAACTCGTAGTGACCGTAACGTGTTCTGAAATCAGTCTTTGGAATATCATCTTCTTTCACCCGCATTTGATGATACCCAGAACGTAAGTTAATCTTTGAATAAACAGACGAGCCTTGTAGTTGATCAAATAAGTCGTCGATTCTCGGTAGTGGATAACGGTTTTTGATGGTAAGTTTGTTCAACTCTCTGTAGTCAATACACAACCTAAATGTACCATCCTTCTTCTTGACAAACAAAACAGGAGCTCCCCACGGTGATGTGCTTGGTCGAATGAAACCACGCTCTAAAAGTTCTTGTAATTGGCTTTGCAGTTCTTTCATCTCGCTGGGTGCGAGTCTATAAGGAGCACGAGCTATTGGTGCAGCTCCTGGTACAAGATCTATTTGAAATTCAACGGATCGATGTGGGGGTAATCCCGGTAATTCTTTCAGAAATACATCGGGAAATTCTTTTGCGACGGGAACATCATTGATGCTCTTTTCTTCAGTTTGTACTTTCTCGACGTGTCCTAGAACAGCATAGCAACCTTTTCTTATTAGTTTTTGTGCCTTCAAATTGCTAATAAGATGTAGTTTCGTGTTGCCCTTTTCTCCGTACACCATTAAGGGTTTTCCTTTTTCTCGTATAATGCGAATTGCATTTTTGTAACAAACGATCTCTGCTTTCACTTCTTTCAACCAGTCCATACCGATTATCACATCAAAACTCCCTAACTCTACTGGTATCAAATCAATCTTAAATATTTCGCTACCCAGTTTAATTTCTCGATTCTGGCATATATTATCTGCTGAAATTAATTTACCGTTTGCTAATTCGAGTAAAAATTTACTATCCAACAGCGTCAATGGACAACTTAATTTAGCACAAAAATCTCTACTCATATAGCTTCTATCCGCACCCGAATCAAATAAAACGTAAGCAGATTTATTGTCAATAAGAAACGTATCCGTAACAAGCTCCGGGTCATCCTGTGCCTCTGCCGCATTAATATTGAAAACTCTTTCGTGGCCTTGTCCATTCGTGTTCTCCTAGTTAGGGCAATTTCTAATAATGTGGCCCGGTTTTCCACATTTATAACAAACTACATTAGCATAACTTGCTCCGACACTACTTGCTCCGCCATTACTCGTTCCGACACCATTTGTTCCTTTCGTTCTGTTAACCCCTGGTCCGTAGACCTCACACTTCGCCGCGCTATGACCATTTCTTTTACACTTGTTGCAAAATTTGGTGCAGAACCCCGAGTGATACTTTTCACACCTTTGGCATAGCTGCTTCTGATTGTTGTTGTTGTTGTTGCGGTTGTTATTGTTATTGGGATGATTGTTGTAGTTGCTGCTGTTGTTGTTGTTGTTGTTGTTGTTGTTGTTGGGCCATTTGTTGTAGTTGCGATTGATGTTGCGATTGTTGGGATAATTGTTGCGATTATTATTGTAATTGCTGTTGTTGTTGTATTGGTGATTCTTATCACCGTTTTCCTCCCACTTTCTTTTGACTTGCTTCACATTGGCCTCTTCAGCCGTCTGTTCTTTAATTCTTTCCTCAATCTGGTTCACTAGTTTGTGAGCCATTCTACATGCCTGATGTATGGAGGCGGGCTCGTGTGAACTTATATCTTCTTGGATTCTTTCCGGTAATCCTTTCACAAACGCGTCGATCTTCTCTTCCTCATCTTCGAACGCTCCCGGACACAATAGGCACAATTCTGTGAATCGTCTTTCGTACGTGGTAATATCAAATACTTGGGTTCGTAACCCTCTAAGTTCTGTCTTGAGCTTATTGACCTCGGTTCTGGGACGGTACTTCTCGTTCATCAAGTGCTTGAATGCTGACTACGGTAGTGCTTACGCATCATCTTGCCCCACTTGCTCTAGATAGGTATTCCACCATGTTAACGCAGAACCTGTGAAGGTATGCGTAGCGTACTTCACTTTGTCCTCTTCAGTACAATTACTTATGGCAAACACCGATTCGACCTTCTCGGTCCACCGTTTCAATCCGATCGGTCTTTCGGTTCCATCAAATTCCAAAGGTTTGCAGACAGTGAATTCTTTGTAGGTGCATCCTACACGATTTCCTGTACTGCTAGATCCAAGGTTATTGTTGGTATGTAGCGCAGCCTGTACTGAGGCTATGTTTGAAGCTAGAAAAATACGGAATTCCTCTTCATTCATATTCACGGTGTGTCGAGTAGTCGGTGCCATTTCCTTCAAAATAGTCAAATGGAACAAGTTAATCATACAGAATATTAAGAGTAGTTAATAGTATTTCGTAGCATAATACGAACTCATTTATAAAAGCTTTTTCTTCATATTAGCGTTTTATAAGCTTAAATTCGGGTAGTACCAACCCGTTAAGTTCATACTTAGTAGCTAATATACAATTCAACTACTACAATTCTATATGAAAAACTGATTATAATAATATTTCGCGTTCAAACTTTTATACAATATTTTACAAACTTACAATACCGCTTATTTTACATAAAGCATGAAATATAGCACACAATAACTTTGATACAAGATAGTTGTGAAGATAATTCTAGCTAGTACACAAGTCGTTCAGCAAAGGCAATAAAGACACGTAATTCATACATCCAGAAACAAGTCATGCATTCTGGTTTTACTAGGACTACTTCCCATCCTTGGTCTTGTGGAACATAACCGTTATATCCGTTGATAAGACAGCGTGTTGTAACGTCGTCAAAGGGACGAGGGTTACGTAATGACCAACAGTCTCGTAATAACCTAAAAACCTCATTTCTTACCCCAATTACCGACTCCGTCACTTGTGGGAACGTTTTGTTTAATAGTTGTAGCCCGATGTTCTTTTTCTCACTTTGGTGAGAAGCGAACATTACTAACCCGTAAGCATAGCATGCTTCTTTATGTTGCATGTTAGCCGCTTTTTCTAAATCATGAAGTCCTATATTCGGATACATTAAGTCAAAATAATTTCTTAACCCGTTGCGTAAAATAGCATTTGGGTTCCCCGCAATATATGCGTCAAAGTAAACACATTGTAACTTATGGGTTTCCCAATGTGATATCCCCCATCTTTCAAACGAAAGTCTCTTATAAACCAAGACATTCTTGGAACGTTCTTCGAATGTCTTACAAACTGATTTCACCGTAAATAGTTGTGCCGAAGAATTCTGACCGACTCTAGACAAGATTTCATCAATCATGTCTCCGGGTAGGTCTCTTAAAATATTGGGTTGTCTATCCATTTTGTGTTTTTATACTGTAAAATAGACAAGAGTTAGATTCATAAAAAAAATACTTATTAATACAAGCAATTTTTACATATATCATAAAGCATAAGCACACTATATTACATATATTACACCACACGAATACAACTATCTTATTCCGACTCGCTCATTTCTTCTTCTTCAGTTTTGGTTCATTTTGCCAAGTTTCTAGGGATATATGATGTTCCCCTAATACGAGCTGTCGTTTTCCACAACGGTTTAGAAAAACCTGGTGGTTTAGAGGTTCCCGGGTCATTGTTACAACTTAAGGGCTTCAGAGGTTGACGATACATATAAAGTTCATCAGGGTTGGAATTAGATTTCTCTATTTTTATGTCCTTTCCCTTATTATTTTCTTTTGCCTTTTTAAATTCAGTTGGGGTAATTTCTATAACATCATCGGAATTCTCATCGGAATCCGATTCATCGGAGAATTGGTAATCCTCCCAATATTTTACTTCCTTGGCGGAAACACCATTGACCATAATTAACCTTGGTCGGTTGGTTGAGGATTTTCTTTTACTTAACCGTTTTATTATTTCCCCCACCGGTTCTATTTCCTCCTCCGGTTCCTCCTCTTCCGGTTCTGATTCTTCTTCCGGTTCTTCTTCGGGAACTTGTGAATCAGTCCAATATATATTCGACTCTTCGTTATTATTAGGTGAGTCAATGGGATTTGTGCTAGAGGTAGATATCTATCACACAATATCAAACATGTTAAGAGATTAATATATCACATAATATATACATGTTAATAATATATAGTTTCCAACAAAATTTGTTAAGCAATCATTTTTCAAGTAAACACGGTCGAAGTCCAGACTCACTAATGCATCCTAACAAACTCGATAAGACACACTAATGCAAAATTCTGGTTCTCTAAGACCAACGCTCTGATACCAACTGAAATGTCCCGTTCTTATTGATTAAAAACGTTCCATATTAATTGATTTCGTTGCGAGGTTTTGACCTCTAGATGAGACGTTTTTCAAAGACTGCATTCATTTTTAAAACAAACCATAACCTTTATTTCATAAATAAAGGTTTAAAAAGCTTTACGTAGATTATCAAATAATGATAATCTAAAATATCCTGTTTACACATGACCATTACATAATGGTTTACAATACAAATATGTTACATCAAAATTAGTTTCTTGAATGCAGTTTTTACACAATATCATACAAACATGGACTCCAAATCTTGTCCTTATTTTAGTATGCAACAGCGGAAGCTCTTAGTATTCACCTGAGAATAAACATGCTTTAAACATCAACAAAAATGTTGGTGAGTTATAGGTTTAACCTATATATATATATCAAATCGTAACAATAGACCACAAGATTTCATATTTCAATACACATCCCATACATAGAGATAAAAATCATTCATATGGTGAACACCTGGTAACTGACATTAACAAGTTGCATATATAAGAATATCCCCATCATTCCGGGACACCCTTCGGATATGATATAAATTTCGAAGTACTAAAGCATCCGGTACTTTGGATGGGGTTTGTTAGGCCCAATAGATCTATCTTTAGGATTCGCGTCAATTAGGGTGTATGTTCCCTAATTCTTAGATTACCAGACTTAAAAAAAAGGGGCATATTCGATTTCAATAATTCAACCATAGAATGTAGTTTCACGTACTTGTGTCTATTTTGTAAATCATTTATAAAACCTGCATGTATTCTCATCCCAAAAATATTAGATTTTAAAAGTAGGACTATAACTCACTTTCACAGATTTTTACTTCGACGAGAAGTAAGACTTGGCCACTGGTTGATTCACGAACCTATAACAATATATACATATATATCAAAGTATGTTCAAAATATATTTACAACACTTTTAATACATTTTGATGTTTTAAGTTTATTAAGTCAGCTGTCCTCGTTAGTAACCTACAACTAGTTGTCCACAGTTAGATGTACAAAAATAAATCGATAAATATTATCTTGAATCAATCCACAACCCAGTGTATACGTATCTCAGTATTGATCACAACTTAAACTATATATATTTTGGAATCAACCTCAACCCTGTATAGCTAACTCCAACATTCACATATAGAGTGTCTATGGTTGTTCCGAAATATATATAGATGTGTCGACATGATAGGTCGAAACATTGTATACGTGTGTATGGTATCTCAAGATTACATAATATACAATACAAGTTGATTAAGTTATGGTTGGAATAGATTTGTTACCAATTTTCACGTAGCTAAAATGAGAAAAATTATCCAATCTTGTTTTACCCATAACTTCTTCATTTTAAATCCGTTTTGAGTGAATCCAATTGCTATGGTTTCATATTGAACTCTATTTTATGAATATAAATAGAAAAAGTATAGGTTTATAGTCATAAAAATAAGTTACAAGTCGTTTTTGTAAAGGTAGTCATTTCAGTCGAAAGAACGACGTCTAGATGACCATTTTAGAAAACATACTTTCACTTTGAGTTTAACCATAATTTTTGGATATAGTTTCATGTTCATAATAAAAATCATTTTCCCAGAATAACAACTTTTAAATCAAAGTTTATCATATTTTTTAATTAACTAAACCAAAACAGCCCGCGGTGTTACTACGACGGCGTAAATCCGGTTTTACGGTGTTTTTCGTGTTTCCAGGTTTTAAATCATTAAGTTAGCATATCATATAGATATAGAACATGTATTTAGTTGATTTTAAAAGTCAAGTTAGAAGGATTAACTTTTATTTGCGAACAAGTTTAGAATTAACTAAACTATGTTCTAGTGATTACAAGTTTAAACCTTCGAATAAGATAGCTTTATATGTATGAATCGAATGATGTTATGAATATCATTACTACCTCAAGTTCCTTGGATAAACCTACTGGAAATAAGAAAAATGGATCTAGCTTCAAAGGATCCTTGGATGGCTTGAAAGTTCTTGAAGCAGAATCATGACACGAAAACAATTTCAAGTAAGATTTCCACTCGAAATAAGATTGTTATAGTTATAGAAATTGAATTAAAGTTTGAATATGATTATTACCTTGTATTAGAAAGATAACTTACTGTAAGTAACAAAGGTTTCTTGATCTTGGATGATTACTTGGAATGGATTTAGAAAACTTGGAAGTAAACTTGCAATCTTGGAAGTATTCTTGATTTTATGAAACTAGAACTTTTGGAATTTATGAAGAACACTTAGAACTTGAAGATAGAACTTGAGAGAGATCAGTAAGATGAATAAAATTGAAGAGTGAAAGTGTTTGTAGGTGTTTTTGGTCTTTGGTGTATGGATTAGATATAAAGGATATGTAATTTTGTTTTCATGTAAATAAGTCATGAATGATTACTCATATTTTTGTAATTTTATGAGATATTTCATGCTAGTTGCCAAATGATGGTTCCCACATGTGTTAGGTGACTCACATGGGCTGCTAAGAGCTGATCATTGGAGTGTATATACCAATAGTACATACATCTAAAAGCTGTGTATTGTACGAGTACGAATACGGGTGCATACGAGTAGAATTGTTGATGAAACTGAACGAGGATGTAATTGTAAGCATTTTTGTTAAGTAGAAGTATTTTGATAAGTGTCTTTAAGTCTTTCAAAAGTGTACGAATACATATTAAAACACTACATGTATATACATTTTAACTGAGTCGTTAAGTCATCGTTAGTCGTTACATGTAAATGTTGTTTTGAAACCTTTAGGTTAACGATCTTGTTGAATGTTGTTAACCCATTGTTTATAATATCAAATGAGATTTTAAATTATTATATTATCATGATATTATTATGTATAAATATCTCTTAATATGATATATATACATTAAATGTCGTTACAACGATAATCGTTACATATATGTCTCGTTTCAAAATCATTAAGTTAGTAGTCTTGTTTTTACATATGTAGTTCATTGTTAATACACTTAATAATATATTTACTTATCATTTAACATAATTAACCAAGTGTATCAATATCTTAATATGATTCATATGTACCTACTAAGACGTTGTTATAACGATAATCGTTATATATATCGTTTTCGAGTTTCTTAAATTAATAGTCTCATTTTTATGTATATAACTTATTGTTAAAATACCTAATGAGATACATACTTATAATAAAATCATGTTAACTATATATATAACCATATATATGTCATCGTATAGTTTTTACAAGTTTTAACGTTCGTGAATCACCGGTCAACTTGGGTGGTCAATCGTCTATATGAAACCTATTTCAATCAATCAAGTCTTAAAAAGTTTGATTGCTTAACATGTTAAAAACACTTAATCATGTAAATAACAATTTCATTTAATATATATATAAACATGGAAAATTTCGGGTCACTACACTCTCCACATCAACATGATGTTGCAAAACCAACACATGTTTGAAATGTGCGATTTTGTTCGATCTTCGCGGTTTCACTCAGATAGAAACATGATGTTGCAAGCCTGAAATAAGCAAATTGACCATTAACACCCAAGAATTCATAAATCAAGATTGACTTTGTGAGGATCATAATCCTGTCACGAGTACATTTACTGTTAATAATCTGTTAGCCTGTGTTTTATTTGATACTGGACTCTTAGTTAAATTATAGGGATTTCTCACATCATTTTGTATCATGTTACAGTACAAAATTTAATGAAAATACGAAGTTTGTTTTATGGACCGAGTACAATTTTAGCTGATAAAACACTAATGGAATGCAGTGGATTTAAATATTTGTACACGTATTATTATCATTTTTTCCATTATTAAAGTTCTAAACATATGTTAAGTCAATTATTAATGTAACGACCCGACAAAATTGTCATTGACGGCGCCGTTAACTTAGGTCCCATTGCGTGGTCATAGTCCCTATATGAGACGTGTTTGACCAAAATTATGTCGCATTCATTTGAAACGTACAAGACTTACAAAGTTTAGTTTACCAAATGGTTCGACAACAAGTTTAAGTTTACAAAAGATGTAAAGTATAAATGAAATAAACTTGCGACATAATATAAGTTGAAAATCACGGTTGCTATAAATAGCGTAAGTATGTATGCTATAAGTTTGAATCCAAAGGTTCTATCACTAGCGTATGCATGTATGATTGACCTGTAAGACCCGAATATTCGTAGTGTACATATGTGTATATGAGTTACTCAAGTTTGGGGTTTTTGTTGCACATAATTAAAAAGTACAAAAGATGCTGAACTGGGAGGTCGCGCGCCGCGCGGCTATGTGGCGCACCGCGCCATCTGTCTGCGACAGATTCCCCTTTTCTTTTTAATTAGATATTTTGAGGGCATTTTGGTAAAATCACCTTGGGGTCCGAATTTAATGCCTTAGATCAGTTTTGGGAGCTCATTAACTCCATTCACAACCACCTTATCCTCTCCAATTCAATTCTAGTGAGAGAGTGCATTTCTTGTGTGAGAAAGCTTCATTAAAGGGTAAAGGAGGTTGAATCGGGTCTTAGTGCGAGTTCTAAAGTCGTTCATCTAGTCGCTAGCTACGTAGTGATTGTGTTGGTAAGTTCTAAAACCTAGATTCTTACTTTAATTGCATTAAGGGTTAGGGTTTGGGTTAGTGATGCACACAAAACCCACTTGCTAGTAATTTGGGGGTTTTGGGTGAATTTGGGTCATGAAGACTCAAAGGTAACTAATTAGGGTTTTCAAAGTGTTAATTTATGTTTATGAACCTAATTAGTTAGTTAAAGTACTAGAACACTTCAATGACATGTAAATGGGTGTTAATTGGGCATGGATGACCCAAATGGGTGTGTTGACCTTGAAATGGGTCAAATGAGTCTTTAATGACCTAGGTTGTCTTGCATGTATGAAAACGAGTCAACTTGGTGATTAAATGTGTGTTAAGACCTTAATGGCTAAAATTAGGGTTTTTGGTGAAGTTAACCCATTATTAGGGTTAAGGGTGCAAAATGGGTCGGGATTGCACTTTGGGACAAAAGACTCTAGATTTTGAGTGAGTTGCTTGACCGACTTGAGTTGTGAATTGATTATGTGCTAAAATGTAATAGGTACGTTACATTGAAGTGGCAAGCTCAGTTATCTTTCACGAAGACTCTAAGGTGAGTGGAGTAATTATACGTATGTGTATATGACGTATTTATTTGTGGGTGTTATGGTATGAACCATCGAGCCGGTAGTGTCATAACATGTGTGTGATCGAGTGTGAACCACGAGCCGGTAGCACTATAAACTAAGATGTGAACCACGAGCCGGTAGCATCAAGTGTGAACCACGAGCCGGTAGCACTATAAACGAAAATGTGAACCACGAGCCGGTAGCATCGAGTGTGAACCACGAGCCGGTAGCACTATAAAAGAGTATGACTCAATTGCGTATGGTGTGAACCACGAGCCGGTAGCACCATAGCGTTATGGTTAACCATATTGAGATTGTTGATTGTTTGGCATATTGTTTAAATATATTGTGTTGAGTATATGCTAATGCGGTTTTGTGATAATGTGCGACTTGTTAAGTATTTCGGGTATGATGTTATGCTAATTTGAGTTTCAAGTTCGTACAAGGTATTCGTTAATTGTGATTGCAAATAGATGGGTTATATATATGTATGTATAATTATTGCATTCACTAAGCTTTGCTTACCCTCTCGTTGTTTACCATTTTATAGGTTCGGTTTTGGACAAGGGTAAGGGCATCGTTTTGGACTAGAGATCCCGCTTGATGCTAGGGGACGCTTTTGGCTTTAGTAGCTCTTGGAGTTTGACCGATAGTTGGGTAGTTTAATCCCAAACGCCATGCTCATTGTGTAGTTTGGAACTTAAACTTTTTGGTGGTCGAAACTCGTAAATTGTATTAAACTCGTAAAACGGCCGATGTGGGCCCCGCCTGTAAAACATTGATTTTATATTTGAAACAAGTTAGTTTTACATATTTGGATGTATGGTAAAAAGCGTTTCGTCTAAAAGTGTCGGGAACTAGTCAATCTTTTTCGCATTTTGAGACTTTCCGGACAGTCCACTTTGGCGCGCCGCGCGGCCATACTGGCGCGCCGCGCGGGTATGCTGCACAGGAAATTTTTTTTTATTTTGTATTTTCGCGTGGTTTGTTCGCGGGTTGGTTTGGGTTGTTACAAGTGGTATCAGAGCATGGTCTAAGGGATTTAGGTGACTTGAGATAGGCGCCTAGACTTAGACTTTTTGTGTGTGCGCTATGCGGGACTTGTAGGACTTTGGGTCAGATCGGGATTGGTTTGTGCATAGGGTTATGTAAACTAATCATGCGCTATTTGTTATGTATGTTTAGCGAGCATCGAGCGAGATGGACGTTGTACTAGCAAGTTAATGCGACGTGCTCGCGTAACAAGGATTAGCTACCATTGTTACGGGCGCAAATCGTGTCGAACAAGCAATGTACGACAATTGTTGAGCAAGATGGGGTAGTGTGGTGTATATGTATATACATACGTGTTATGTCTTTTTGTTTCGCCGCTTAACCTACTTCGTTTTATAGAATGAAGATGAGAAACGGACCCGATCATGATAACGGAAGTACAAGTGAGGACGCCGAGTTTTCGGCCAAGGTTGAAGCCGTCTTTAAAAAGTTAAAAGCGGATTTTCTTACGAACGTCCGAAAAGTCTTCCAAGATTCGGTCGATGGGCAAGTGACCGATTTGATAAATGAACAAATGAAGGCCACTATCGAAGAGGCCCTTGATGCTAGAAACATTTATCCTCGTGGTGAAGGAGGTGAAGGAAGGCGGGACTTCCACTACAAGAATTTCAAGGACGCTCAACCCCCGATGTTTAATGGGGTACGAGATCCTTTAAAAAGTACATGTTGGATCTCCGACATCGAGGGAGCTTTCCGTACCTCGGAATGTCCTCCCGAGAAGAAGGCGAGGTATGGCTCTAGCATGCTACGAGAAGAGGCTAAGTTATGGTGGGATGATAAAATCAACTTGTATGGTGAGGAACGATGTATGGGCTTGACGTGGGAAGAATTTAAGAAGGAGTTTTTCAAGGAATACCGAACTTCTTCCGATCTCGATAGAATCCGGGACGAGTTGCACCATTTGCAACAAGGTTCAATGGACTTAGTTACTCTTAAGTCTACCTTCTTGGCAAAGACTCGTTTTTGCCCGGAGTATGTTGGTGATGATTACAAGCTAATGAAGGATTTCTACCGCACTTTAAATGATGAGTACAAGGGTAAGATTAGTCGGGGTATGGCTAAGTCTTTTGACGAGTTATTTGAATTTGCTCGGGGTTTTGAGCCGGAGGTGCCAAGAAAGAGCGATTTTACTTTTTCAAAGAGGAAGTTTGAGGGTTCAAGTCATTCGAACTTCTCAAATAAGAAGTCCAAGAAAGGCTCCGAAAGCTTTAATAGTGTGAAGAAGGGTGCTTCCGGGGGTTTCGGGCCCACGTGTTATAATTGTAATCAAAGAGGACACATGGCCCGTGATTGCACCAAGGCGTCGACCAAAATCACTTGCTTTAATTGTGGTAAAGAGGGGCATAAGAAGCCGGAGTGTCCCGATTTGCGAAATGATAATGTGAAGCGGTTAGAGAAGGCGGCGGGTACGGCTAGGGGTCGCAACTACTTGATGACCAATGATGAAGCCAAACAATCGCACGAAGTTGTCTCAGGTACTTACATGGTTAATTCTAATCCGGCAAGGATTCTTTTCGATAGCGGTGCAAATTTGTCGTTTGTGTCTCCTAAATTTGTGCCTAAACTTAATAGACCGTTAGCTAAGTTAAGTCGTCCAATAGAAGTCGAAATAGCGGACGGCAAGACGGTGCTAGTGGTTGATGTGTGTGAAAATTGTGATGTTGTTTTTGGTGCCGAAACCTTTAAAATTGATCTTATTCCAATGACCTTGGGCGACTTTGATATTGTCATTAGTATGGATTGGCTCGATCGTTATAGAGCCGATATTGCATGCCATGATAAGTTTATTCGTGTGAAGACCCTAAGTGGGGGAGAGTTAATTATTCATGGTGATAAGCGAAGGAGACCGGTGCCGATATGCACTTTTGCACGGGCACGTCGTTTTGTTGTTACCGGTGGCATGGCTTTCCTTGCTCATGTTGTTGATACTCGCAATGAGCCACCACCTATTCGTGAAATTCCGGTTGTTAGTGATTTCGAAGATGTTTTTCCGGACGAATTACCGGGTGTTCCGGCGGAAAGACAAGTTGAGTTTCGTATTGAGTTGGTTCCGGGAGCTACTCCCATTGCTAAAACTCCTTATCGTTTAGCAGCAACGGAAATGCAAGAGTTGTTAAATCAAACCCAAGAGTTGCTCGAGAAGGGTTTTATTCGACCGAGTGCTTCGCCATGGGGCGCTCCGGTGTTATTTGTGAAGAAGAAAGATGGTAGTATGCGTATGTGCATTGATTACCGTGAGTTGAATAAAGTGACGATCAAGAATCGTTATCCATTACCTAGGATTGACGATTTATTTGATCAACTTCAAGGTGCAACGTATTTCTCTAAAATCGACCTACGGTCCGGCTATCACCAAATGCGGGTCCGTGAGGGAGACATAGAGAAAACGGCTTTTCGAACGCGTTACGGGCATTATGAGTTTGTAGTTATGCCCTTTGGTCTTACGAATGCACCGGCGGCATTCATGGATCTTATGAACCGAGTGTGCCAACCTATGTTGGACAAGTCGGTAATAGTGTTCATTGACGACATACTAGTCTACTCGAAAAGTATGAACGAACATGAACATCATTTGCGTGAAGTATTGAAGACGCTACGAAAGGAGAAGTTGTATGCAAAGTTCTCCAAATGTGAATTTTGGCTAAGGGAAGTTCAATTCCTTGGTCATATTGTGAACGAAAACGGTATTCAAGTAGATCCGGGGAAGATCGAAACGGTGAAGAGTTGGGGACGACCGACTACGCCTACGAAAATCCGAAGTTTTCTCGGATTGGCCGGTTATTATTGTCGGTTTATCCAAGATTTTTCTAAGATCGCTTCTCCGTTGACGAAATTGACAAGGAAGAATGCGAGGTTTGGTTGGGAGAACGAGCAAGAAATTGCTTTTCAATTGTTAAAAGAAAAGTTGTGTCAAGCTCCGGTGTTAGTGTTACCGGAAGGTGTTGAAGACATGGTGGTTTATTGTGATGCTTCCTTAAATGGTCTCGGGTGTGTTCTAATGCAAAGAGGTAAAGTCATCGCTTATGCCTCTCGACAATTAAAGGAACATGAAACGAGATATCCGACTCATGATCTTGAGTTGGCGGCGGTAGTGCATGCGTTGAAAATTTGGCGCCATTACTTATATGGTGTCAAGTGTACGATTTATTCGGATCATAAGAGTTTGAAACATCTCTTTAATCAACGAGATTTGAATTATCGCCAACGTAGGTGGATGGATGTGGTGAAAGACTACGATTGTGAAATACTTTATCATCCGGGTAAGGCGAATGTGGTCGCGGATGCGTTGAGTCGAAAGAGTCAACATCCGGCGATAAAAGTGGGGTCGTTACGTTTGATTATTACCAACGATTTTCTTGAAAAGCTTGGTGAGATTCAAATAGAGGCTTATGTTCACAACAAGCATACGGAGCAAATCGTGGGCCAATCGGAGTTTATTACTATGGGTCCGCGTGGTTTGTTGTCCTTCCAAGGAAGGGTGTGGGTGCCTAAGATGGGTGATTACCGACGAGTGCTACTTGATGAAGCACATAAGTCAAAATACTCCATTCATCCGGGCGCGACGAAAATGTATCTTGACTTGAAGAAAGATTATTGGTGGCCGGGCATGAAACATGATGTTGTGAAGTATGTTGAGCAATGTGTCACGTGTTTACAAGTAAAAGCCGTATGGTAAGTTGCAACCGTTAAAAAATCCCGAAATGGAAATGGGAGCACATTCCCTTGGATTTCATTACAAAGTTACCTAAAACGGCGAGAACCCAATTCGATTCGATTTGGGTTATAGTTGACCGATTGACAAAAAGCGCTTTGTTTCTTCCCATTAAAGAAGCAATATCGTCGGAGACCTTGGCTAAGTTGTTTATCAAGGAAGTGGTCTCGCGACATGGGGTTCCTATATCTATTATTTCGGATCGAGATACCCGTTTTACATCTTGGTTTTGGGAAAAGTTTCATGAAGATATGGGTATGCAATTGAAGTTGAGCACGGCGTATCATCCTCAAACGGGCGGTCAAACCGAATGTACGAATCAAACTTTGGAAGATATGCTACGAGCGTGCATCATTGACTTCGGTGGTAGTTGGGATGAGCATTTGCCTTTGGTGGAATTCTCGTACAATAATAGTTATCATACTAGTATCGGGATATCACCTTACGAAATTCTTTATGGGCGTAGGTGTCGAACTCCCGTTTGTTGGGGAGAAGTGGGTCAAAGAGAGATCGGGAGTACCGATTTGGTTTTAGAGACCAATGGCAAGATCGATTTGATTCGGGAACATTTGAAGAAGGCTCAAGATAGGCAAAAGTTGTATGCCGATAGACGTAGGCGATTGATTGAGTTCCAAGAAGGCGATATGGTGATGCTTAAGGTTTCGCCATGGAAGGGTATTATCCGATTTCGAAAACTGGGAAAGTTAGCTCCTCGGTTTATTGGGCCATTCAAGGTTTTAGCTCGTGTTGGTGAAGTTGCATATCGATTGGAATTACCCGAAGAGCTTGCGGGGATCCATAATACATTTCATGTTTCCCACCTCCGTAAGTGTCTTGCGGATGATTCCTCATGGATGCCTTTAGACGAGATCGAGCTAAACAACAAGTTAGAATATGTCGAGGAACCGATTGCTATCCTTGACGAGAAGGTGAAAATGTTGAGAAATAAAGAGGTGAGAACTTTCAAGGTTCAATGGCGACGAAGTAAAGGTTCCGAGTTCACTTGGGAGCCCGAAGAGTTTGTGTTAGTTTATCTTCCCTCGTGTCATGCGGCTTGGATTGCGAGGACGCAATCCGAATAAGTGGGGGAGAGTTGTAAGACCCGAATATTCGTAGTGTACATATGTGTATATGAGTTACTCAAGTTTGGGGTTTTTGTTGCACATAATTAAAAAGTACAAAAGATGCTGAACTGGGAGGTCGCGCGCCGCGCGGCTATGTGGCGCGCCGCGCCATCTGTCTGCGACAGATTCCCCTTTTCTTTTTAATTAGATATTTTGAGGGCATTTTGGTAAAATCACCTTGGGGTCCGAATTTAATGCCTTAGATCAGTTTTGGGAGCTCATTAACTCCATTCACAACCACCTTATCCTCTCCAATTCAATTCTAGTGAGAGAGTGCATTTCTTGTGTGAGAAAACTTCATTAAAGGGTAAAGGAGGTTGAATCGGGTCTTAGTGCGAGTTCTAAAGTCGTTCATCTAGTCGCTAGCTACGTAGTGATTGTGTTGGTAAGTTCTAAAACCTAGATTCTTACTTTAATTGCATTAAGGGTTAGGGTTTGGGTTAGTGATGCACACAAAACCCACTTGCTAGTAATTTGGGGGTTTTGGGTGAATTTGGGTCATGAAGACTCAAAGGTAACTAATTAGGGTTTTCAAAGTGTTAATTTATGTTTATGAACCTAATTAGTTAGTTAAAGTACTAGAACACTTCAATGACATGTAAATGGGTGTTAATTGGGCATGGATGACCCAAATGGGTGTGTTGACCTTGAAATGGGTCAAATGGGTTGATAATGCTAAAAACGAACATATATTTCATAGCATTATTCTTCAAGAAAGACAAGCTTTTAGTTGCAATTGTTCTATTTACAAGTGATATTCGTTTAAATAATAAAAGGTGAAGACAAAAGACAGATTCGACGAATTGAAGACGCAAACAACCAAAAAGCTCAAAAGTACAAAATACAATCAAAGAGGTTCCAATTATTGATAAGAAACGTCTCGAAATTACAAGAGTACAAGATTCAAAACGCAAAGTACAAGATATTAAATTATACGCAAGGACGTTCGAAAATCCGGAACCGGGACATGAGTCAACTCTCAACGCTCGACGCAACGGACTAAAAATTACAAGTCAACTATGCACATAAATATAATATAATATTTAAATAATTCTTATAATTATTTAATATATTATATTATTTATAAAACCGTCGGCAGAAGAAAACAACCAAAAATGAGCCTCCCCAGCTGGCCATGCGATCGCATGGCCTGGAAGGCATAAATCCATGCGATCGCATGAGCCCCAGTTCCAGCCCACATGCCTATAAAAATCGAGCTTTGGTGCACCAAAAATATCCATCCATCCATCTTTCTCTTTTCTCATTCGTAAAACATATATATATATTTATAATTTATATTTTAATTTTAATTATAATTCTAATAATAAGGGTATGTTAGCGAATATTGTAAGGGTGTAAGTCGAAATTCTGTCCGTGTAACGCTACGCTATTTTTAATCATTGTAAGTTATGTTCAACCTTTTTACATTAATGTCTCGTAGCTAAGTTATTATTATGCTTATTTAATCCGAAGTAATCATGATGTTGAGCTAATTACTAAAATTGGGTAATTGGGCTTTGTACCATAATTGGGGTTTGGACAAAAGAACGACACTTGTGGAAATTAGACTATGGGCTATTAATGGGCTTTATATTTGTTTAACTAAATGATAGTTTGTTAATGTTAATATAAAGATTTACAATTGGGCGTCCCTATAAATAACCATTTACACTCGATCGGACACGATGGGCGGGGTATTTATATGTACGAATAATCGTTCATTTAAACGGACACGGGAATGGATTAATAGCCACTAGAATAATTAAAACAGGGGTGAGATTATGTACAAGGACACTTGGTATAATTGATAACAAAATATTAAAACCTTGGGTTACACTCAGTCGACATCCTGGTGTAATTATTAAATAAAGTATTAAAATCTTGTTACAGTTTAAGTCCCCAATTAGTTGGAATATTTAACTTCGGGTATAAGGATAATTTGACGAGGACACTCGCACTTTATATTTATGACTGATGGACTGTTATGGACAAAAACCAGACGGACATATTAAATAATCCAGGACAAAGGACAATTAACCCATGGGCATAAAACTAAAATCAACACGTCAAACATCATGATTACGGAAGTTTAAATAAGCATAATTCTTTTATTTCATATTTAATTCCCTTTATTTTATATTTAATTGCACTTCTAATTATCGCATTTTTATTGTTATTGTATTGCACTTTTAATTATCGTACTTTTTAATTATCGCAAGTTTATTTTATCGCACTTTTATTATTCGCAATTTCATTATCGTTATTTACTTTATGCTTTAATTTAAGTCTTGTATTTATTTTTAATATTTTACATTTGGTTTTAACTGCGACTAAAGTTTTAAAATCGACAAACCGGTCATTAAACGGTAAAACCCCCCCTTTATAATAATAATATTACTTATATATATATATTTGTATTTTTATAAAAGTAAACTCATATAGCGTTAAGCTTTGTTTAAAAAGATTCCCCGTGGAACGAACCGGACTTACTAAAAACTACACTACGGTACGATTAGGTACTCTGCCTATAAGTGTTGTAGCAAGGTTTAAGTATATCCATTCTATAAATAAATAAATATCTTGTGTAAAATTGTATCGTATTTAATAGTATTTTCTGTAAAAATATAAGCTATTTTCGTATACCACGCTGCAAACATCAAGTATTTTTTGGCGCCGCTGCCGGGGAAGACTCTTAAACGCCGGAAGCGCAACGCTAATATAAAAAAAAAAGATTTTTAGTTTACTTTTATTAAAATTCGTTTTTATAAAAATACGTTTTAAATATTCAAAAATATAAAAAGTAAAACAAAAATATAAATATTTTTAGGAGTTTGATAAATATTTAAGTTTTATAAAGTTTATTTATTTCTATTTTTTTTAGTTTGTAAAAATATAAGTTTTATTTAATTAATAAATATATTTTATATCTTACAGCAAAAACAGAAAAAAAAAAAATTAAATTTCGGCCCGAACACTGTAGCAGCCCAGCTCTTGGCCCGAAACCCTAGCCCATGCGATCGCATGGCTGGGCAACTGGGGACTCATGCGATCGCATGAGCCCATCTGACACGCCAACTGTAGCCCTGAATCAGCATTAATTACGGGTATTATTTATTATTATAATTATAAAACCCTATTTAGTTTTATATTTAATATTAATTAAGTTTAGTTTTATTATTTAATTTATACATTTAGTTTATTTAGTTTAATTAAATTTTAAAATTAATATTTTTATAAAATAAATAATATAAAAATAATATTTTTATAAAAATTGTACTTTTTACAACTTTTTATATATTTTTATATTTTGTCCCTTTTTAATCGTTTTAGCGTAATATTTGTATTTTTCGCTCATATTTAGTTTTAATTCATAGTTTTTGCCATAATTATTTTTACTTCTAGATTTTTAGGCTTTGCCGTAGAATTCCTTAAGTGCTTTTTCTGTAGACTAAGATTTAGGTACTTTAGAATTTTGTGACGCCTTTTTAAGTTTTAGTTTCTTTTTAAGTTATTTCCATTTGGGATATAGTTTTTCCTGTAAGCTTTAATATTTTTAGACGACTTTTACCTATGTATCAATTATCATTCCAATTAGTAATCTCAATTTGCGATTATAATTTTAAGTTAGTTGTAGTAATAAGGTTAGGTTAGTCAAAGTACTTTTAAGTTTTATAAGTTTCTTTAATTTTTCCGTCACCTTTTATTCTTCAACCATTTTTCTTTTCCGATCTTTTTCGACGAACTCTTTTTCTTTCTTATTTCTCGCTATTCTAGTTTTAGGACATAGATTTTTATTCTACTTCTTATCTAAATTTCTTAAAATTACGAAAATTTATTTTGAGTGGTTAAATTGATAGACATCAAAATTTTCTGGTTCGTAGTAATAGTTGGATTTGTACGTGGACCGGGTTATTGGAGCCAAACAGTCCTCAATTATATTGAGACCAAACGAATCCTGCCCCTCTGCTGCATCTTTTGGCTATTCGAAACGTGGGCAAAATCAGAAAAGTCTATTAATTGGATAACTTATTATAATTTTTCTTTCCTTTTAAAAACTAATAGGATATTCAGTGAATGCACCGAGCAAGACGTTCACCACCTTTTGTACGTTCACCACCTGTAACTAGATCAAGACATTTAGCAAATATAACCTCCGTTGATTTTTCTTTAGAATCGTCATCCAGTCGACCAAGTACTTCAGTTCAAATTTCCGATAATCCATTTTTTGAACCCGACCTCACAATTGAGAATCCGGAGAATATTCAGGAATGGTTCGTAGATCCTGAACCACTAAACTTTCCTCCGGAACCACCAATCATTCAAACAGAGATTGTTGAGGAACGAACCGTTAAATCAGAATCATCTAGTGATACCGATTCAACAAATTCAATTATGGAGAATCTGGAACCTTTAAGTATGGAAGACCGAATGAGAGCTAAACGCACTGGCCAAGGTCACGCAATTACTCATCCAGACATTAATGCGCCAGATTATGAAATCAAAGGACAAATTCTACACATGGTGACTAATCAATGCCAATTTAGTGGTGCGCCGAAGGAAGATCCAAATGAACATCTACGTACCTTTTATAGGATCTGCACACTATTTAAAATCCGAGAAGTGGAGGATGAACAGATATATCTTATGTTATTTCCCTGGACTTTAAAGGGAGAAGCCAAAGATTGGTTGGAATCGTTATCTGAAGGGGCGATTGATACATGGGATGTTTTAGTTGACAAATTTCTTAAACAATTCTTTCCTGCATCTAAAGCCGTAAGACTTCAAGCAGAAATTGTTACGTTTACACAGAAGCCAAATGAAACTCTATATGAGGCATGGACAAGATATGGAAAGTTGTTAAGAGGATGTCCGCAACATGGTTTAGACACCTGTCAAATAGTACAAATATTCTACCAAGGATGCGACATCACTACAAGGAAAGACATAGATATAGCAGCTGGTGGTTCTATTATGAAGAAAACCGAAACTGATACTTACAAAATTATTGATAACACTGCTTCCCACTCACATGAGTGGCACCAAGAAAAAGATATCATTAGATCATCTAAAGCAGCTAGAGCCGATTCTAGCCATGACTTAGATTCCATTTCCGCAAAGATAGATGCTGTGGAGAGACGAATGGAAAAGATGACTAAGGATATTCACTCAATACGAATTAGTTGTGATCAGTGTGGAGGACCACATTTGACAAAAGATTGTCTCAGTATTGAATTAATAATGGAACAAAGAGAGAATATTTCATACATAAACCAAAGGCCCGAAAATAATTATCAGAATAATTATCAACCGCCAAGACCGATTTACAATCAAAACCAGAATTATAACAGAAATATTCCATACAACAACCAACAAGGTCCTAGCAGTCAACAAGTATCCAATAATACTTACAATCAGCAAAGACCTAATTTTCAAAACAAACCACCACAACAAACCGATGACAAAAAGCCGAATTTAGAAGATATGATGACGAAGCTAGTTGAAACTCAAACGCAGTTTTTCACCTCTCAGAAACAAACCAATGAACAAAATGCTCAAGCATTTAGAAATCAACAAGCTTCTATTCAAAATCTGGAACAAGAAGTAAGTAACCTAGCAAGGTTAATAGGTGAAAGAAAACCGGGAAGTCTACCTAGTGATACAAATGCTAACCCCCGGAATAAAACAGCTAAAGCCATTACCACAAGAAGTGGTACAACACTTAAACCACCGGAAATACCTGTAACTTTTGATGAAACTATTCCTACTCCACAAGAACCACAACCTGATCAAGATAAGGAAAAAGAACCGGTAGTTGAAAAGGTTAATGAAGATAACACAGTTAAGGATAAACCTTATGTTAAACCATACCAACCACCACTTCCTTACCCGAGTAAAATGAAGAAAGAGAAACTTGAAGCCGAGCAATCCAAATTTTTGGATATGTTTAAACAGATAAATGTAAATCTTCCTTTCATTGATGTGATTTCAGGAATGCCTAGATATGCTAAATTCTTGAAAGATCTAATTTCAAATAGAAAGAAAATGGAAGAACTCTCGGCTGTTACTATGAATGCTAATTGTTCAGCAGTGCTGTTGAATAAGATACCAGAAAAACTATCTGATCCAGGAAGTTTCACAATTCCATGTTTTCTGGGTAGTCTTAGTTCAATAGAAGCATTGGCAGACTTAGGTGCTAGTATAAATCTAATGCCATATTCACTATACACTAAACTAGACCTTGGAGAATTGAAACCAACCAGAATAAGCATACAACTAGCAGATAGATCAATAAAATATCCTAGAGGGATAATGAAGAACATGCTAGTTAAAGTTGGTACTTTAGTATTTCCAGTAGATTTTGTTGTTCTGGACATGGAAGAAGATTCTCAAGTTCCTCTCATATTAGGAAGACCATTCTTAAACACGGCTAAAGCAATGATAGACGTGTTCGGTAAGAAACTGACCCTAAGTATAGAGGATGAGAGTGTTACCTTTTCAGTTGATAGAGCAATGCAACAACCACAATCTGCAGATGATACATGTTATTATATTCAAACTATAGATGCACATGCAGAATTATTAGAAGAATTTCCAGAATTACAAGGAACAGGAGAATGTTCTTTAGGAGAAGGTAATGAACCAATTGATGATGCTGAAATGTTAGCTACACTTATAGCTAATGGATATGAACCAACAACAGAAGAAATTCAAATGCTAAAAGAAGAAGACAGATATCGATACAAATCATTGATAGAAGAACCTCCGAAATTAGAGTTAAAGCCACTTCCAAACCATTTGGAATACGCTTATTTACATGGTGAATCTGAATTACCTGTAATAATATCGTCTTCTCTTACTGAAAATGAGAAATCACAACTCATTTCTGTGTTGAAAGCTCATAAACCAGCCATTGCATGGAAGATTCATGATATTAAAGGAATAAGTCCTTCGTATTGCACACATAAAATCCTTATGGAAGAAGGTCATAAAACGTATGTGCAACGCCAACGAAGACTAAATCCTAATATGCAAGATGTAGTTAAGAAAGAGATTATTAAACTGCTAGATGCAGGTCTAATTTATCCAATCTCTGATAGTCCATGGGTAAGCATAGTTCAATGCGTACCTAAGAAGGGTGGCATGACTGTCATTACAAATGAGAAAAATGAGCTTATTCCTACTAGAACCGTAACAGGATGGCGTGTGTGTATTGATTATAGAAAATTAAATGACGCCACCAGAAAAGATCACTTTCCCTTACCTTTCATAGATCAAATGTTGGAAAGATTAGCCGGAAATAGTTACTATTGTTTTCTAGATGGATTTTCCAGATATTTTCAAATTCCAATAGCACCCGAGGAACAAGAGAAAACCACATTCACGTGCCCTTATGGTACCTTTGCTTACAAACGCATGCCATTTGGACTTTGCAACGCCCCAGCAACCTTTCAAAGGTGTATGATGGCGATTTTTCACGACATGATAGAAGAATGCATGGAAGTTTTCATGGATGATTTTTCAGTCTTCGGTGATACATTTGAATCATGTCTAGTTAATCTGGAACGAATGCTTCTTAGATGCGAACAATCAAATCTAGTACTTAATTGGGAGAAATGCCATTTCATGGTTAAAGAAGGCATCGTTCTTGGACATAAAATTTCAAAAGAAGGAATTGAAGTGGATAGAGCTAAAGTAGATGTAATTGCTAAACTTCCACATCCCACCAATGTTAGAGGAGTTAGGAGTTTTCTAGGGCATGCCGGTTTTTACCGACGTTTCATAAAAGATTTTTCGAAAATTGCCACTCCTATGAATAAACTCCTAGAAAAGGATGCGCCATTCATCTTTTCAGATGAGTGTATCAAATCTTTTAATATTCTTAAAGAGAAACTCACTAATGCACCGATCATGATAACACCAAATTGGAATCTACCATTTGAACTAATGTGTGATGCAAGTGATTTTGCAATGGGAGCCGTTTTAGGACAAAGGATTGAAAAACGATTTCAACCTATATATTATGCTAGTAAGACGTTACAAGGAGCACAAACGAACTATACAACTACTGAAAAAGAACTCCTTGCTATTGTCTTTGCTTTTGACAAATTTCGATCATATCTCGTTCTAGCAAAAACGGTGGTCTATACCGACCATTCTGCTCTTAGATACCTATTTTCAAAACAAGATGCTAAACCAAGATTAATCCGTTGGATCTTACTCTTACAAGAGTTTGATATTGAAATCCGAGATAAAAGAGGAGCAGAAAATCTCGCCGCTGATCATCTTTCTCGTCTTGAAAATCCCGAATTAGAAGTTCTAAATGAATCAGCCATACAAGACAACTTTCCTGATGAATATCTATTGAAGATAGATTATAAAGAAATCCCATGGTTTGCAGACTATGCAAATTATTTAGTATGTGGATTCCTTGAAAAAGGATTATCGTACCAAAGACGAAAGAAATTCTTCAGTGATATAAAACACTATTTCTGGGAAGATCCACATCTGTTTAAAAGTTGTCCCGATGGAATAATACGCCGATGTGTATTTGGAGATGAAGCTAGTAAAATATTAAACCATTGTCACACAGGACCAACAGGAGGGCATTATGGGCCTCAACTAACAGCAAGAAAAGTTTATGATGCTGGATTCTATTGGCCTACAATTTACAAAGATGCACACCTTCTTTGCAAATCCTGTGATGCTTGTCAAAGAGCCGGAAAAATAAGTCAACGTGATGAAATGCCACAAAATATCATCCAAGTATGTGAAGTATTTGACATTTGGGGTATTGACTTTATGGGTCCATTTCCAAAATCTCATAATAATCTATATATACCCGTAGCCATTGATTATGTATCTAAATGGGCGGAAGCACAAGCTCTTCCAACTAACGATGCACGAGTTGTAGTCAACTTTTTAAAACGTCTTTTTGCAAGGTTTGGAACACCGAAAGCTTTAATAAGTGATCGGGGTACTCATTTCTGTAATAATCAACTTGAGAAAGTTCTTAAAAGATATGGAGTAACTCATAAAATCTCCACCGCATATCATCCACAAACAAGTGGACAAGTTGAAAATACCAACCGAGCTTTAAAACGTATTCTAGAGAAAACCGTAGGATCAAATCCAAAGGAATGGTCCATTAAATTGGAGGATGCACTCTGGGCTTTTAGAACAGCCTACAAAACTCCAATTGGAACCACACCTTTTAGACTTGTTTATGGAAAAGCATGTCATCTTCCAGTAGAAATTGAACACAAAGCATTTTGGGCTTTGAAAACATGTAATCTTGATTTACATGAAGCTGGACGTCTACGATTAAGTCAACTAAACGAATTAGAAGAATTAAGACATGAAGCATACGAAAATTCGTTAATATATAAGGAAAGAACGAAGAAATGGCATGATAAAAGAATCAGAAGTTCAAAAGAATTTAAAGAAGGAGACAGAGTTCTTCTTTTCAATTCAAGATTCAAGCTATTTCCTGGAAAATTGAAATCAAGATGGTCTGGACCATTCATAGTCAAAAGAGTTTTCCCATACGGAACGATAGAATTAATAAATTCAAATGGGATGGAATTTAAAGTTAATGGTCACAGAGTTAAACATTACATACATGGTCTGATGGAAGTCGACAACGAAGTTAATCACAATTTCGACACCACAGCTAACTAAGTGTGGGGAGAATCAAGTCTTTAAAGGATAATATGTATTTCTGATATAGTTAGATTGTCTGTTTTCGTGTAGTTCTCGAAAATGGAACCCGAATGGTCTTTCCCTAGCAGACCCTAAAGAACTAGTCTTCTCCCCCCATTCTGAATTTTTATTTTTTTTAGGTTTTTACGAAATGAAGACTGCCTGTGAACTAAACCATGGTCTAATGCTACACGCTTTGATCACTAAACGTAATAATGACATACTACCGAGTGAATTAGTATCAGTAATCAGAGAAAGAATGGACGGAGTTAGAAAAGAATCCAGATGCGAAGATAATAAATTACAATTTGGTAAAGGAAAATCAAAATCCGCAGCGAAAAGAAGAGCACGACACCTAGAAAGATGTCACAAATGCGGAAAATGGTCACATGGAGGTAAATGTTCAAATAATCAAACCTATTCAAATACCAAATTTGTTACTTTATGCAGAGACGGACCGTTCATATGTTTAGAAGAAAAGACACTGAATGCTCGAGGTTACGCCTATGTAGCCATGGAAAACCAATTAAACCGACTATCTTATGAATGGGATAGATCATATAACTAAGAAATCTATTTCACAGGTATGTCTGTACAGTTTTTATTTTATTTTTATTTTTAACCTTTTAATAATAAACGCTAATTTGTTCGCTAAAAAGTATTAAATTGGTATTGAATAAAATTAGGTTTGGCGACCGAAATTATTGATATCATTCAAAAATTTATTACATCACTGCGAAATTTAACGTTTATTCTTAAGGTATAAATATCTTTAATCAATCAACCCAAAATATTTCAAAAATTCGTCATGAGTTAAATTAGGTCTTGGAACCGAAATTACTTTACCGAAAAGAGGGGCGCATATTTTTGATAATATTTGATTGATTAAAGTAGGATAAAAAGCCAAAAAGATTTTTAATTTTATTTTTACCATGTTTTTTTAAAATTAATATTTAAATCTTAAATTAATATTGTAAACTTTGTAAAAACAATATTTTAAAAAAAAAATGTAAATATTTGAAAAATTAATATAAGTTTGGTGTGAATTTATAATGTGAATTTTTAAAATTAAGTTTGGTGTGAATTTTTAATTTTTAAAATATGAATTTTTAATTTTATGCATTTCAAATTTTAAGTTTGATGTGAATTTTTAATATTAATTTTGAATTTTATATTTAAGTTGTGTGAATTTAAAAACAAAAATTTACTTTATCTCATTAAGTTAAAAATATGATTTTTTAAATTCGTCGTAAGTTGAAGACTAGGCCTTTGAACCGAAATTGCTTTACCCGAGGGAGGGACGAGAAATTTATTATCATTATTTTTAATCTTATTGAATTAAAGTATGCCAAAAACATAAAAAAAAAAAAAAAAAAAAAAAACCCAAAAATCATTACCTTTAAAAACCGCGCTTTGATTTGACAAATTTTAAAATTTTGTCGAGAGACAGACTAGGACAACGATCTGAAACGCCCTCGATCCTAAAGGAAAACAAAATTTTTAAAATTTAATTAATTATAAGTTTTATAAAGCATAAGGTTTAAAAAAAAAAAAAAAAAAAAAAAAAAACACTGTAGCCGGCACCCCATGCGATCGCATGGGGTTTGCACTTGGAACCCATGCGATCGCATGGGGACCAAATGCTAGTCAGAAACAAATAGAGCAGAGGGTCTGTTCTTCACACAAAACACACACATACACCCGAAACTCACCCAAAAATTCACCAATTTTCGCCATTTTTCAACCGTAATTCGTCATTTTTCTTGCTCTAATCATGCCTAGATTCTCATTCTTCAGCAAATTGGTAAAAATTACACCCCTAAACTCTATAAATTCCTAGTTTTTGTGATAATTACCAATTTTTTACCTAATGCAATTTTGTTAATTTCTAGTGTAATTAGTGATAAATTGTTAGTATTTTATGCATGTATAACCTAGATTGATGCTATTTAACATGATTTGAAGTCAAAAACTTCAAAATTTTTAGAAATCTAGGGTTTGTGTTCTTGAGCAATTTGGAGCTTTTTGATATAAACAGGTTATGGCCGATTTTTGTCATGAATTATTACTAAATTGAGTAGTGTAACATGTTTAGATAGTTAAATGATCCAAACAATGATCCTAAACATGATTTTTGGAGATTAAAGTGGACTTTTTAAGTCCAAAATTCATGAACTTGATTTATTTGTATATTTGCCATTTGAGACTTGTTAAATTATTAGTAATGAATATTTTGACATGTTATTTGAGTTAAATGCTTATGAATTTTGTATACATTTTCATATGTGCTTATTTGAAAAATGTAGAATTGTGAAAAATTGTGAAAATGTGTATAAGTTTAATTTTGATTTAACATGTTATAGTGATTGTTTTAAGTTGTTATTTTGATAACACTAATGCATATTTGAATGCACAAATTTTGTGTTTAATGTATTTTACAGAGAGCCGACACTGGAGGTTCAGGAGCATCATCATCTAGACGACCAGCACCAGCACCAGAACCAGAACCAGAAATGCAACACGAACAAGAACCGCAACATGAACAACAACATCCTGATCAGCACATACCTTATTATGATCCGGTACAGTTTGTTGATGAATTCATAGTATTCCCAATGAGGCCGCCAGTAGAATTCCCAACGATTCCTGAGCACACTCTACATCCTAATCTGAGATTTGATAGAAGATGGAGAGATTACGAGACATATCAAAGGAACAAATTCAAATTGGTAACAAAAAATGTAGAGGTGCCAAGGGTAATTGATTGGGCCCCTTTGGAAACGGTCCATCTAGCTGACCGTGTTAGACAGCTTTTAGTTCAAAGGTATGGCAGTTCTTCTTTTACAGATTGGGAACGTCTTTTCACCATTCTTAGACCTGTATATAAGGAATGGTGTGTTGAGTTGATGAGTACTGTATCACTTGATACAAATATAGTTAGGATAGATGATAGAAGATTTCTTAGGTTTATCCTTGGCGGTAGGATGTACAGAATGTCCATGCTGGACATGGCCAGGGCCTTACAGATATATACTCCTGGTGAGTTGCTATTACCAGATTGTACAAACTTGATTCATTATGGTGAACGGGTAGATAGTAACTTTGACGCTGACGCCATTTGGAGGCGTATGTCACATTTTGATGTTTTTACACGAGCAGGAGGACACTCCTATACACATATTGACAGAGCCGAGCTTCGTATTATTCATAGATTTTTGGCTAACTCGATTACACAATGAGGTCATAATAAAGAAAAAATTACCTTATATGATTTATTCTACCTAAAGTGTATTCGGGATCCTAGAAGCTTTGTCAATATCCCTTACTGTGTTGCTTTTTATTTATCTAAAATGGTAGAGGGAATGCAGGACGGGAGTATAATAGGAGGAGGTATTTTTGTTACTCTCATTGGAAAGTATTTAGGTGTTGATAGGAACCAAGGGGGTCCATTACAGATTTGTAGAGAACAGGTTGAGCCCTTAGGATTAAAAGTTTATGTGGGTGCTAAGGTATTGAAAAGTAGACGTAACCAGGCAGTACCCTATGAGGGGTCTCATCCTCAGGTAGAGAGAGGCTCAGACGAGGAAATGGAGGAGGCGGAAGACATTAGGGATGTCTTTCGAGATGCTATTCTTGACGTCCACGTTCGTATAGATGAGGAAGCAATGACGAACGCGGCAAGACATAGTATGTATGAGCAGTGGAACTCCGAGCGAGTATACGAGGATTATAGGCGACGCCAACACGATAGCTGGTTAGTTCATCAGCACCAAATCATGAGCCAGCTATCATATCAGGTACCAAATAACTATGTACCTACTCGACCTGCTCATTTTCCGCCACATAGCCCCGATATCCGACCACCCTTTAACCGGTATGACTATAACCAAGCCTATCAGAACACCTATAACCAACAATGGAACCCACCCGATGAGATGAACTGGAACCCCTATCCAGACTGATTTAGTTCCATTTGGTTATTTTTATGATTATTATGTTTTTATCTTTTGACTTTTTCATGTTTAAACTTATGTTATTGGATAAATTTGTGTAATTTTTATTATTTTATTATTATTGTGTACTAATATTTCATATTTAGAATTTGAAAGTGGGATATTAAGTCCCATTTCAAATTGCCATGCATGATTATACTTGTATGTATGTATATTGTCGATTGTTCAAAACAGGGTAAAACAGCGCATTTTCAAAGACTGGCATTAAGTTCAGCAAAAGCTACTAATTTTGACGAAAGGATGACAAATAAATGTGATGTAACAACAGACGAAATGAACAAATGCTATGCACCATTTATCATTCAGCAAATAAACGCCAATATATTTGGAAACTTTGGTAAAATTTAAACATTTCTACGCTAATCACCCTCAATAATTTAAATTGTACTTATTTCTTGCAAATGAGGGCATTGCAAGATCTTAAGGTTGGGAAGGGGTTAAATTCTTTCGGATTTTTAAAATTTTTATCTTTATACACTTGGTTACCATTAAAAATACTAGTAACGTAGTAGTTGTATTAGAATCTAGTGCTCTCTGATAATAAAGAACAGCCCTAGTCTTATATACTGACTACCCAATTCTAGTAAAAATTTTCAAAATTTTCAATTAAATGAACTTAAAATCATGTTTATACATATTTATGAACGATAAAACTAGGTGTTAACACCGAAATTATTGTAACTTCGGAAAGGACATAAATTGAGAAACAAACCAAAATGTTGAAATTCATTTAAAATGGAATAGAGGACGATAAAAAGGAAAATAAAAGCCAAGTGTGGGAAAATTTACCAAGTTATCTTAAACATATGTCACATATATCTGTAACAAATAACTGAAAATACTTTTGATTTGGACTAAACTAAACCATTTTACCCGATGAAAGAAAAGAAGAGATGGATCTACACGATGAATCAATTCCATCATTAAAAGGAAGTAAAGTCTTCCGAAAAAGACACGCCCTTCTTGATTTAGGTCAAGAAGTTGTCGTCTAGACCAGCTGTAGGTTGACGAAAAATCTAGAAAAGTCATCTCTAAAATCAGCAGGAAATCCACGGACCTCAGCATCAAACAGGGTCGCCAAGTGGTCAGATTTATCCTAACCATGAGAAGGATTTATCTCGTACAATGGGGGGGCACCATGCAAATTAGCTGGATAAGACAAATGAATCAGATCCCCAGAAAGGATAATCTCCTTAAAGATTAAAAATCAGCTTTTAAGACTGATATTACTCAATCCTAGAGATTGACCTTAAAGATTGAGAATTACAAACTCATGGAATTCGATGATATCTAAACTCGAGCTTGAACGAGAAAATATTTTGATCAAATTAAATCCGATTTGTTTTCTGAAAACCCATTTTCGATGCGTTCATTACCAATGAACGTAAAATCCTAGGAATTCACCTGGAATTCATTAGGTCACCTGAACCAAATCGGGTGTCAACCGTAAGAACGGTGGTTGCATAGTGGTCAAAGACAGGACCTTGTGCCAGACTGAAAAATTATAAGGGTGAGCTTTACTATTGCTCCTACCAAGGATAGTAATTGCATCCGACACGTTATAGACCATAATTAAAAGCATGTCAGGGGACATTGCCTTAACAGTTGCTTGTTCAACGCTTTCCTTTACAACCGGACGGTAGTTTATCGAAAGGTAATATACGGGACAAGTAAACTGGACGTGTTACTTTCCAAATACAAGGTTAGCAAGTGGGTGACACAAAACCGCAAGTTTTGAGCTAAAATTTTTAAATCTGAAACCCACCAAACCCACAAAAATATTTTGCAAACACCGGTGAAGGGTTATTCCGGAAAACTTATCTAGGGTAAAAGCTAGATTGAATTTTCAAAAGATCAAATATTTTCATAAAGATCCAAATTCCTTAAGGATCTACATTTTCATAGTCATGTGGGACTGTAAACCGCCTTTCAAATGTGCACTTTACTTTGGAAACCGAAAGTAAATCGGCTATTTGATTGCAAGTGTCGTTGACCTAAACCCGAGGCAACTGTGGATGACACACCCACCTTTAACCATGGTTCTATCGTTGCTATCATTGTTTATACCGCCGTATAGAAATCACTGATGTACAAAGTGTGAAGAATAAAGAAGTGATTCTAGTATTTCAAGACGATATTGCTTGAGGACAAGCAACGCTCAAGTGTGGGAATATTTGATAATGCTAAAAACGAACATATATTTCATAGCATTATTCCTCAAGAAAGACAAGCTTTTAGTTGCAATTGTTTTATTTACAAGTGATATTCGTTTAAATAATAAAAGGTGAAGACAAAAGTCAGATTCGACGAATTGAAGACGCAAACGACCAAAAAGCTCAAAAGTACAAAATACAATCAAAGAGGTTCCAATTATTGATAAGAAATGTCTCGAAATTACAAGAGTACAAGATTCAAAACGCAAAGTACAAGATATTAAATTATACGCAAGGACGTTCGAAAATCCGGAACCGGGACATGAGTCAACTCTCAACGCTCGACGCAACGGACTAAAAATTACAAGTCAACTATGCACATAAATATAATATAATATTTAAATAATTCTTATAATTATTTAATATATTATATTATTTATAAAACCGTCGGCAGAAGAAAACAACCAAAAATGAGCCTCCCCAGCTGGCCATGCGATCGCATGGCCTGGAAGGCATAAATCCATGCGATCGCATGAGCCTCAGTTCCAGCCCACATGCCTATAAAAATCGAGCTTTGGTGCACCAAAAATATCCATCCATCCATCTTTCTCTTTTCTCATACGTAAAACATATATATATATATATATTTATAATTTATATTTTAATTTTAATTATAATTCTAATAATAAGGGTATGTTAGCGAATATTGTAAGGGTGTAAGTCGAAATTCTGTCCGTGTAACGCTACGCTATTTTTAATCATTGTAAGTTATGTTCAACCTTTTTACATTAATGTCTCGTAGCTAAGTTATTATTATGCTTATTTAATCCGAAGTAATCATGATGTTGAGCTAATTACTAAAATTGGGTAATTGGGCTTTGTACCATAATTGGGGTTTGGACAAAAGAACGACACTTGTGGAAATTAGACTATGGGCTATTAATGGGCTTTATATTTGTTTAACTAAATGATAGTTTGTTAATGTTAATATAAAGATTTACAATTGGGCGTCCCTATAAATAACCATTTACACTCGATCGGACACGATGGGCGGGGTATTTATATGTACGAATAATCGTTCATTTAAACGGACACGGGAATGGATTAATAGCCACTAGAATAATTAAAACAGGGGTGAGATTATGTACAAGGACACTTGGTATAATTGATAACAAAATATTAAAACCTTGGGTTACACTCAGTCGACATCCTGGTGTAATTATTAAATAAAGTATTAAAATCTTGTTACAGTTTAAGTCCCCAATTAGTTGGAATATTTAACTTCGGGTATAAGGATAATTTGACGAGGACACTCGCACTTTATATTTATGACTGATGGACTGTTATGGACAAAAACCAGACGGACATATTAAATAATCCAGGACAAAGGACAATTAACCCATGGGCATAAAACTAAAATCAACACGTCAAACATCATGATTACGGAAGTTTAAATAAGCATAATTCTTTTATTTCATATTTAATTCCCTTTATTTTATATTTAATTGCACTTCTAATTATCGCATTTTTATTGTTATTGTATTGCACTTTTAATTATCGTACGTTTTAATTATCGCAAGTTTATTTTATCGCACTTTTATTATTCGCAATTTCATTATCGTTATTTACTTTATGCTTTAATTTAAGTCTTGTATTTATTTTTAATATTTTACATTTGGTTTTAACTGCGACTAAAGTTTTAAAATCGACAAACCGGTCATTAAACGGTAAAAACCCCCCTTTATAATAATAATATTACTTATATATATATATATATATTTGTATTTTTATAAAAGTAAACTCATATAGCGTTAAGCTTTGTTTAAAAAGATTCCCCGTGGAACGAACCGGACTTACTAAAAACTACACTACTGTACGATTAGGTACACTGCCTATAAGTGTTGTAGCAAGGTTTAAGTATATCCATTCTATAAATAAATAAATATCTTGTGTAAAATTGTATCGTATTTAATAGTATTTTCTGTAAAAATATAAGCTATTTTCGTATACCACGCTGCAAACATCATGGGTCTTTAATGACCTAGGTTGTCTTGCATGTATGAAAACGAGTCAACTTGGTGATTAAATGTGTGTTAAGACCTTAATGGCTAAAATTAGGGTTTTTGGTGAAGTTAACCCATTATTAGGGTTAAGGGTGCAAAATGGGTCGGGATTGCACTTTGGGACAAAAGACTCTAGATTTTGAGTGAGTTGCTTGACCGACTTGAGTTGTGAATTGATTATGTGCTAAAATGTAATAGGTACGTTACATTGAAGTGGCAAGCTCGGTTATCTTTCACGAAGACTCTAAGGTGAGTGGAGTAATTATACGCATGTGTATATGACGTATTTATTTGTGGGTGTTATGGTATGAACCATCGAGCCGGTAGTGCCATAACATGTGTGTGATCGAGTGTGAACCACGAGCCGGTAGCACTATAAACTAAGATGTGAACCACGAGCCGGTAGCATCGAGTGTGAACCACGAGCCGGTAGCACTATAAACTAAGATGTGAACCACGAGCCGGTAGCATCGAGTGTGAACCACGAGTCGGTAGCACTATAAAAGAGTATGACTCAATTGCGTATGGTGTGAACCACGAGCCGGTAGCACCATAGCGTTATGGTTAACCATATTGAGATTGTTGATTGTTTGGCATATTGTTTAAATATATTGTGTTGAGTATATGCTAATGCGGTTTTGTGATAATGTACGACTTGTTAAGTATTTCGGGTATGATGTTATGCTAATTTGAGTTTCAAGTTCGTACAAGGTATTCGGTAATTGTGATTGCAAATAGATGGGTTATATATATGTATGTATAATTATTGCATTCACTAAGCTTTGCTTACCCTCTCGTTGTTTACCATTTTATAGGTTCGGTTTTGGACAAGGGTAAGGGCATCGTTTTGGACTAGAGATCCCGCTTGATGCTAGGGGACGCTTTTGGCTTTAGTAGCTCTTGGAGTTTGACCGATAGTTGGGTAGTTTAATCCCAAACGCCATGCTCATTGTGTAGTTTGGAACTTAAACTTTTTGGTGGTCGAAACTCGTAAATTGTATTAAACTCGTAAAACGGCCGATGTGGGCCCCGCCTGTAAAACATTGATTTTATATTTGAAACAAGTTAGTTTTACATATTTGGATGTATGGTAAAAAGCGTTTCGTCTAAAAGTGTCGGGAACTAGTCAATCTTTTTCGCATTTTGAGACTTTCCGGACAGTCCACTTTGGCGCGCCGCGCGGCCATACTGGCGCACCGCGCGGGTATGCTGCACAGGAAATTTTTTTTTTATTTTGTATTTTCACGTGGTTTGTTCGCGGGTTGGTTTGGGTTGTTACATGACCCCAAGCAAGTAATCAAAGTGTGCGGAAGCATGTATCAAATAGCCAAGTATGAACCTGAGAAACATATAGAAAACTGTCAACGAAAAACGTTGGTGAAATCATAGGTGTTGTAATAAATATTGTTTTTGAACCACAAGATTTTGTATTTCCATAACGTTGATTATCTGAATCATTTGCATTCCAAAAGTATGTTCGCGAGCACCCAATTATCAAGACTTAACTGTTTTGTACCCTGTTACGTAGTTGATAATGCTAAAAGCGAACATATAGTTCATAGCATTATTCCTCAAGAAAGACAAGCTTTTAGTTGCAGTTGTCCTATTTACAAGTAATATTCGTTTAAATAATAAAAGGTGAAGACAAAAGACAGATTCGACGAATTGAAGACGCAAACGACCAAAAAGCTCAAAAGTACAAAATACAATCAAAGTGGTTCCAATTATTGATGAGAAACGTCTCAAAATTACAAGAGTATAAGATTCGAAACACAAAATACAAGATATTAAATTGTACGCTTGGACGTTCGAAAATCCGGAACCGGGACCAGAGTCATCTCTCAACGCTCGACGCAACGGACTAAAAATTACAAGTCAACTATGCACATGAATATAATATAATATATAATTAATTCTTAAAATTAATATCTATATTATATTATATTATATTATATAATCCGTCGGCAAGCTAGGAGCCAAACTTGTGTGAGCTGGAATCCACAGCTCCGCACTCGCGGAGCTTTGAAGACCAAAAAGGCCGCACTCGCGGAGCCCAAAAAGTCAGAAATTCACCTTTAAAAGGCCGAGCATTCGGCCGAATTTTACACATCTTTTTCTCATTCATCATACGTAATATATATATATATATATATATATATATATATATATATATATATATATATATATATATATATATATATATATATATATATATTTTAATTTTAATTTTAATTCTAATAATAAGGGTATGTTAGCGAATATTGTAAGGGTGTAAGTTGAAATTCTGTCCGTGTAACGCTATGCTATTTTTAATCATTGTAAGTTATGTTCAACCTTTTTAATTTAATGTCTCGTAGCTAAGTTATTATTATGCTTATTTAATACCGAAGTAATCATGATGTTGGGCTAAATATTTAAATTTGGGTAATTGGGCTTTGTACCATAATTGGGGTTTGGACAAAAGAACGACACTTGTGGAAATTAGACTATTGGCTATTAATGGGCTTTATATTTGTTTAACTAAATGATAGTTTGTTAATTTTAATATAAAGATTTACAATTGGACGTACCTATAAATAACCATATACACTCGATCGGACACGATGGGCGGGATATTTATATGTACGAATAATCGTTCATTTAACCGGACACGGGAATGGATTAATAGTCTATGGAATTATTAAAACAGGGGTGAAATTATGTACAAGGACACTTGGCATAATTGATAACAAAGTATTAAAACCTTTTTACAGTTTAAGTCCCCAATTAGTTGGAATATTTGACTTCGGGTATAAAGATAATTTGACGAGGATACTCGCACTTTATATTTATGACTGATGGACTGTTATGGACAAAAACCAGACGGACATATTAAATAATCCAGGACAAAGGACAATTAACCCATGGGCATAAAACTAAAATCAACGCGTCAAACATCATGATTACGGAAGTTTAAATAAGCATAATTCCTTTATTTTCATATTTAATTGCACTTCTAATTATCGCACTTTTATTTATTGTCATTATATTTAATTTCACTTTTAATTATCACACTTTTTAATTATCGCAATTTTATTTCATCGCACTTTTATTTATTGCAATTTCATTATCGTTATTTACTTTACTCTTTAAATTAAGTCTTTTATTTATTTAATATTTTACATTAGGTTTTAACTGCGACTAAAGTTTTAAAATCGACAAACCGGTCATTAAACGGTAAAACCCCCCTTTATAATAATAATATTACTTATATATATATATTTGTATTTTTATAAATTAAAACTAATATAGCGTTAAGCTTTGTTTAAAAGATTCCCTGTGGAACGAACCGGACTTACTAAAAACTACACTACTGTACGATTAGGTACACTGCCTATAAGTGTTGTAGCAAGGTTTAGTTATATCCGTTCTATAAATAAATAAATATCTTGTGTAAAATTGTATCATATTTAATAGTTTTTCCTAGTAAATTTAAGCTATTTCATATACACCTCGCATAACATCAAGTATTTTTGGCGCCGCTGCCGGGGAACTTAAACGCCGAAAGCGCAACGCTAATGATATAAAAAAATAATAATAATATAATTTTGTAAAAGTTTTTATTAAGTCTTTCAAGTAAAAATATAAGTTTTTTAAAAAAATATAAAAAATATAAAAATACAAAAAGGGTTTGTTAAAAAAATATAGAAAGTTAAAAAGTATTTTTATTTTTGAGTTTAAATATAAGTATTTTATTGTTTTATATAAATATTTATTTATATTTATATATATATATTTTTTATATTTATAGAAAAAAAAAAGAAACTGAACCTGTAAAAATCGACCCCTTTCTCAGCTGAAATTGAACCCTCCGCGACTCGCGGAGGTTTTGAACTGGGACTATCCGCACTCGCGGAGGTCTTCTGACAGGCCACAGTCAACCCTAAAACAGCATTAATTACGGAGTATATATTATTATTATTATTAATTAAACCCTAATTAGGGTATTATTATTATTATTATATAATTTAGTTTTTATTATTATTTTGTATTATTTAGTTTAAATAGTTTAAATAATTTATAAAATTAATAATTTTATAAAATAAATAATATAAAAATTGTACTTTTTACAACTTTTAGTATATTTTTATATTTTGTCCTTTTTTATTCGTTTTAGCGTAATATTTGTATTTTTCGCTCATTTTTAGTTTTAATCCATAGTTTTTGCCATAGTTATTTTTATTTCTAGATTTTTAAGCTTTGCCGTAAAATCCCTTAAGTGCTTTTTCTTTAGACTAAGATTTAGGTGCTTTAAAATTTTGCGACGCCTTTTTAAGTTTTAGTACCTTTTTAAGTTATTGCCATTTGGGATATAGTATTTCTTTTAAGCTTTAATATTTTTAGACACAACTTTTAATTTTTAAGTTTTTAGTTCCTTTTTAAGTTCCGACGCGCTACTTTCTTATTTTTATTTTTCGTCGCCTTTTACCTATGTATCAATTATCACTCCAATTAGTAATCTCAATTTGCAATTTTAATTTTAAGTTAGTAATAATAATAAGGTTGGGTTAGTCTAGTGTTTTAAAAGTTTTATAAGTCACTCTTTTTCTTTCTTATTTCTCCAATTTTAATACCGACGCGCTCTTTTTCTTTCTTATTTCTCGCAATACTAGTTTTAGGTCATAGATATTTATTCTATTTCTTTTCTAAAATTTCTTAAAATTACGAAAATTTATTTTAAGTGGTTAAATTGATAGACATCAAAATTTTCTGGTTCGTAGTAATAGTTGGATTTGTACGTGGACCGGGTTACTGGAGCCAAACAGTACTCAATTATATTGAGACCAAACGAATCCTGCCCCTCTGCTGCATCTTTTGGCTATTCGAAACGTGGGCAAAATCAGAAAAGTCTATTAATTGGATAACTTATATAATTTTTCTTTCTTTTTAAAAAACTAATAGGATATTCAGTGAATGCACCGAGCAAAACGTTCACCACCTTTTGTACGTTCACCACCTGTAACTCGATCAAGACATCTAGCAAATATTGTCGCCGTTGATTTTTCTTTAGAATCGTCATCTAGTCGACCAAGTACTCCAATTCAAATTTCCGATAATCCATTTTTTGAACCCGATCTCACAATTGAGAATCCGGAGAATATTCAGGGGCGATTCATAGATCCTGAACCATTAATTTTTCCTCTGGAACCACCAATCATTCAAACAGAGATTGTTGAGGAACGAACCATTAAATTAGAATCCTCTAGTGATTCAGATTCAACAAATTCAATCATGGAGAATCTGGAACCTTTAAGTATGGAAGACCGAATGAGAGCTAAACGCACTGGCCAAGGTCACGCAATTACTCATCCAGACATTAATGCGCCAGATTATGAAATCAAAGGACAAATTCTACACATGGTGACTAATCAATGCCAATTTAGTGGTACGCCGAAGGAAGATCCAAATGAACATCTTCGTACCTTTAATAGGATCTGCACTCTATTTAAAATAAGAGAAGTTGAAGATGAACAGATATATCTCATGTTATTTCCCTGGACTTTAAAGGGAGAAGCCAAAGATTGGTTGGAATCGTTACCTGAAGGGGCGATCGATACATGGGACGTTTTAGTTGAAAAATTTCTTAAACAATTCTATCCGGCATCTAAAGCAGTAAGACTTTAAGGAGAAATTGTTACATTCACACAGAAGCCAAATGAAACTCTATATGAGGCGTGGACAAGATTTGGAAAGTTATTGAGAGGATGTCCGCAACATGGTTTAGACACTTGTCAAATAGTACAAATATTCTACCAAGGATGCGACATCACTACAAGGAAAGACATCGATATAGCAGCTGGTGGTTCCATTATGAAGAAAACTGAAACTGATGCTTACAAAATTATTGATAACACTGCTTCCCACTCACATGAGTGGCACCAAGAAAAAGATATCGTTAGATCATCTAAAGCTGCTAGAGCCGATTCTAGCCATGACTTAGATTCCATTTCCGCAAAGATAGATGCTGTCGAGAGACGAATGGAAAAGATGACTAAGGATATACACTCAATACGAATTAGTTGTGAGCAGTGTGGAGGACCACATTTGACAAAAGATTGTCCCAGTGTTGAACTAACAATGGAACAAAGAGAGAATGTTTCATACATAAACCAAAGGCCTGAAAATAATTATCAGAATAATTATCAACCGCCAAGACCGATTTACAATCAAAACCAGAATTACAACCGAAATATTCCATACAACAACTAACAAGGTCCTAGTAATCAACAAGTATCCAATAATACTTACAATCAGCAAAGACCTAATTTTCAAAACAAACCACCACAAACCGATGATAAAAAGCCGAATTTAGAAGATATGATGACGAAGCTAGTTGACTCTCAAACTCAATTTTTCACATCTCAGAAGCAAACCAATGAACAAAATGCTTAAGCATTTAGAAATCAACAAGCTTCTTTTCAAAATCTGGAACAAGAAGTAAGTAACCTAGCAAGGTTAATAGGTGAAAGAAAACCGGAAAGTCTACCTAGTGATACAAATGCTAACCTCCGGAATGAAACAACTAAAGCTATTACCACAAGAAGTGGTACAACACTTAAACCACCTGAAATACCTGTAATTTCTGATGAAGCTATTCCTACTCCACAAGAACCACAACCTGAACAAGATAAGGAAAAAGAACCGGTAGTTGAAAAGGTTAATGAAGATAACACAGTTAAAGCTAAACCTTATGTTAAACCATACCAACCACCACTTCCGTACCCGAGTAAAATGAGAAAAGAGAGACTTGAAGCCGAGCAATCCAAATTCTTGGATATGTTTAAACAGATAAATGTAAATCTTCCTTTCATTGATGTAATTTCAGGAATGCCTAGATATGCTAAATTTCTGAAAGATCTAATCTCAAATAGAAAGAAAATGGAAGAACTCTCGGCCGTTACTATGAATGCTAATTGTTCAGCAGTGCTGTTGAATAAGATACCAGAGAAATTATCAGATCCAGGAAGTTTCACAATTCCATGTTTTCTGGGTAGTCTTAGTTCAATAGAAGCATTGGCAGACTTAGGTGCTAGTATAAATTTAATGCCGTATTCACTATACACTAAACTAGACCTTGGAGAATTGAAACCAACACGAATAAGCATACAACTAGCCGATAGATCAGTAAAATATCCTAGAGGGATAATGGAGAACATGCTAGTTAAAGTTGGTACTTTAGTATTTCCAGTAGATTTTGTTGTTCTGGACATGGAAGAAGATTCTCAAGTTCTCTCATATTAGGAAGACCATTCTTAAACACGGCTAAAGCAATGATAGACGTGTTCGGTAAGAAATTGACCCTAAGTATAGAGGACGAGAGTGTTACCTTTTCAGTTGATAGAGCAATGCAACAACCGCAATCTGCAGATGATACATGTTATTATATTCAAACTATAGAATCACATGCAGAATTGTTAGAAGAATTTCTAGAATTACAAGGAACAGGAGAATGTTCTTTAGGAGAAGCTACTGAACCAATTGATGAAACTGAAATGTTAGCTACACTTATGGCTAATGGATATGAACCAACAACAGAAGAAATTCAAATGTTAAAAGAAGAAGACAGATATCGATATAAATCATCGATAGAAGAACCACCGACATTAGAGTTAAAGCCACTTCCAAACCATTTGGAATATGCTTATTTACATGGTGAATCTGAATTACCTGTAATAATATCATCTTCTTTTACTGAAAATGAAAAATCTCAACTTATTTCTGTGTTAAAAGCTCATAAACCAGCTATTGCATGGAAAATTCATGATATTAAAGGAATAAGTCCTTCGTATTGCACACATAAAATCCTTATGGAAGAAGGTCATAAAACATATGTGCAACGCCAACGAAGACTAAATCCTAATATGCAAGATGTTGTGAAGAAAGAAATTATTAAACTGCTAGATGCAGGTTTAATTTATCCAATTTCTGATAGTCTGATAGTTAAAGCTAAGGGGTATAAAATACTATTAAATTTTACAAGGAAATACTATTAAATACGATACAATTTTACACAAGATATTTATTTATTTAGAGAATGGATATACTTAAACCTTGCTACAACACTTATAGGCAGTGTACCTAATCGTACAGTAGTGTAGTTTTTAGTAAGTCCGGTTCGTTCTACAGGGAAAATCTTTTAATCAAAGCTTAACTCTATATTAGTTTAATTTATAAAAATACAAATATATATATAAGTAATATTATTATTATAAAGGGGGTTTTTACCGTTTAATGACCGGTTTGTCGATTTTAAAACTTTAGTCGCAGTTAAAACTAAATGTAAAATATTAAATAAATAAAAGACTTAATTTAAAGCGTAAAGTAAATAACGATAATGAAATTTCGAATAATAAAAGTGCGATAAAATAAACTTCCGATAATTAAAAAGTACGATAATTAAAAGTGCAATTAAATACAATAACAATAAATAAAAATGCGATAATTAGAAGTGCAATTAAATATAAAATAAAGGAAATTAAATATGAAATAAAAGAATTATGCTTATTTAAACTTTCGTAATCATGATGTTTGACGTGTTGATTTTAGTTTTATGCCCATGGGTTAATTGTCCTTTGTCCTGGATTATTTAATATGTCCGTCTGGTTTTTGTCCATAACAGTCTATCAGTCATAAATATAAAGTGCGAGTGTCCTCGTCAAATTATCCTTATACCCGAAGTCAAATATTCTAACTAATTGGGGACTTAAACTGTAACAAGATTTTAATACTTTGTTTAATAATTACACCAGGATGTTGACTGAGTGTAACCCAAGGTTTTAATACTTTGTTAACAATTATGCCAAGTGTCCTTGTACATAATTTCACCCCTGTTTTAATAATTCTAGTGGCTATTAATCCATTCCCGTGTCCGGTTAAATGAACGATTATTCTTACATATAAATACCCCGCCCATCGTGTCCGATTGAGTGTATATGGTTATTTATAGGGACGTCCAATTGTAAATCTTTATATTAAAATTAACAATCTATCATTTAGTTAAACAAATATAAAGCCCATTAATAGCCCATAGTCTAATTTCCACAAGTGTCGTTCTTTTGTCCAAACCCCAATTATGGTACAAAGCCCAATTACCCAATTTTAATATTTTTAGCCCAACATCATGATTACTTCGGATTAAATAAGCATAATAATAACTTAGCTACGAGACATTAAATTAAAAAGGTTGAACATAACTTACAATGATTAAAAATAGCGTAGCGTTACACGGACAGAATTTCGACTTACACCCTTACAACATTCGCTAACATACCCATATTATTAGAATTAAAATTAAAATTAAAATTAAAATATAAATATAAATATATACTACGTATATAGATAGAGAGATTGATTAAAGGATATTAAAACTCATCGAACTGCGTTGGCTTTTATAGGAATTTGAGTCCAGGTGAACTCCGCGACTCGCGGCATTTTCCTTCTTCAAACTCCGCAACTCGCGGAGTTTGATTTTACAGCTCACCCAGCTTTGGCTCTTTGTTTGCCGACGGATTTTTAATATAAATATAATATATAAATAATTTTAAGAATTATTTAAATATTATATTATATTTATGTGCATAGTTGAATCGTAATTTTTAGTCCGTGGCGTCGAGCATTGAGAGTTGACTCATGTCCCGGTTCCGAATTTTCGAACGTCCTTGCGTACAATTTAATATCTTGTACTTTGCGTTTTGAATCTTGTACTCTTATAATTTCGAGACGTTTCTTATCAATAATTGGAACCTCTTTGATTGTACTTTGTACTTTTGAGCTTTTTGGTCATTTGCGTCTTCAATTCGTCGAGTCTGTCTTTTGTCTTCACTTTTTATTATTTAAACGAATATCACTTGTAAATAGAACAATTTCAACTAAAAGCTTGTCTTTCTTGAGGAATAATGCTATGAAATATATGTTCGTTTTTAGCATTATTATAGTCCATGGGTAAGCCCAGTTCAATGCGTGCCTAAGAAGGGTGGCATGACTGTCATTACAAATGAGAAAAATGAGCTTATTCCTACTAGGACTGTAACAGGATGGCGTGTATGTATTGATTATAGAAAATTAAATGACGCCACCAGAAAAGATCACTTTCCCTTACCTTTTATTGATCAAATGTTGGAAAGATTAGCCGGAAATAGTTACTATTGTTTTCTTGATGGTTTTTCCGGATATTTTCAAATTCCAATAGCACCCGAGGATCAAAAGAAAACCACATTCACGTGCCCTTATGGTACTTTTACTTACAAACGCATGCCATTTGGACTTTGCAACGCCCCTGCAACCTTTCAAAGGTGCATGATGGCGATTTTTCACGACATGATAGAAGAATGCATGGAAGTTTTCATGGATGACTTTTCAGTCTTCGGGGATACTTTTGAAACATGTCTAGTTAATCTTGAACGAAAGCTTATTAGATGCGAACAATCAAATCTAGTACTTAATTGGGAGAAATGCCATTTCATGGTTAAAGAAGACATCGTTCTTGGTCATAAAATTTCAAAGGAAGAAATTGAAGTGGATAGAGCTAAAGTAGATGTAATTGCTAAACTTCCACATCCCACCAATGTTAGAGGAGTTAGGAGTTTTCTAGGGCATGCCGGTTTTTACCGACGTTTCATAAAAGATTTTTCTAAAATTGCCACTCCTATGAATAAACTCCTAGAAAAGGATGCTCCATTCATCTTTTCAGATGAATGTATCAAATCTATTAATATTCTTAAAGAAAAACTCACTAATGCGCCGATCATGATAACACCAAATTGGAATCTACCATTTGAACTTATGTGCGATGCAAGTGATTTTGCAATGGGAGCCGTTTTAGGACAAAGGATTGAAAAACGATTTCAACCTATATATTATGCTAGTAAGACATTACAAGGAGCAGAAACAAATTATACAACTACTGAAAAAAGAACTCCTTGCTATTGTCTTTGCTTTCGACAAATTTCGATCATATCTCGTTCTAGCTAAAACGGTGGTCTATACCGACCATTCTGCTCTTAGATACCTATTTTCGAAACGAGATGCTAAACCAAGATTAATCCGTTGGATCTTACTCTTATAAGAGTTCGATATTGAAATCCGAGATAAAAGAGGAGCAGAAAATCTCGCAGCTGATCATCTTTCTCGTCTTGAAAATCCCGAATTAGAAGTTCTAAATGAATCGGCCATACAAGACAACTTTCCTGATGAATATCTATTGAAGATAGATTATAATGAAATTCCATGGTTTGCAGACTATGCAAACTACTTAGTATGTGGATTCCTTGAAAAAGGATTATCGTACCAAAAACGAAAGAAATTCTTTAGTGATATAAAACACTATTTCTGGGAAGATCCACATTTGTTTAAAAGTTGTCCCGATGGAATAATACGCCGATGTGTATTCAGAAATGAAGCTAGTAAAATTTTAAACCATTGTCACACAGGACCAACAGGAGGGCATTATGGGCCTCAACTAACAGCAAGAAAAGTTTATGATGCTGGATTCTATTGGCCTACAATTTACAAAGATGCACTCCTTCTTTGCAAATCCTGTGGTGCATGTCAAAGGGCCGGAAAAATAAGTCAACGTGATGAAATGCTACAAAATGTCATTCAAGTATGTGAAGTATTTGACATTTGGGGTATTGAATTTATGGGTCCATTTCCAAAATCTCATAATAATCTCTACATTCTCGTAGCCATTGATTATGTATCTAAATGGGCGGAAGCACAAGCTCTCCCAACTAACGATGCACGAGTTGTAGTCAACTTTTTAAAACGTCTTTTTGCAAGGTTTGGAACACCGAAAGCTTTAATAAGTGATCGGGGAACTCATTTCTGTAATAATCAACTTGAGAAAGTTCTCAAAAGATATGGAGTAACTCATAAAATCTCCACTGCTTATCATCCACAAATAAGTGGACAAGTTGAAAATACCAACCGAGCTTTAAAACGTATTCTAGAGAAAACCGTAGGATCAAATCCGAAGGAATGGTCCATTAAATTGGAGGATGCACTCTGGGCTTTTAGAACAGCCTATAAAACTCCAATTGGAACCACACCTTTTAAACTCGTTTACGGAAAAGTATGTCATCTTCCAGTAGAAATTGAACACAAAGCATTTTGGGCTTTGAAGACATGTAATCTTGATTTACATGAAGCTGGACGTCTACGGTTAAGTCAATTAAACGAATTAGAAGAATTAAGACAAGAAGCATACGAAAATTCATTAATCTATAAAGAAAGAACGAAGAAATGGCATGATAAAAGAATCAGAAGTTCAAAAGAATTTAAAGAAGGAGACAGAGTTCTTCTTTTCAATTCACGATTCAAGCTATTTACTGGAAAATTGAAATCAAGATGGTCTGGACCATTCATAGTCAAAAGAGTTTTCCCATACGGAACATTAGAATTAATAAATTCAAATGGGATTGAATTTAAGGTTAATGGTCATGGTCACAGAGTTAAACATTACATCGATAGTCCGATGGAAGTTGACAACGAAGTTAATCACAATTTCAACACCACAGCTAACTAAGTGTGGGGAGAATCAAGTCTTTAAAGGATAATATGTATTTCTGTTAGAGTTAGATTTTCTGTTTTCGTGTAGTTCTCGAAAATGGAACCCGAATGGTCTTTACCTAGCAGACCCTAAAGAACTAGTCTTCTCCCCCCATTCTGAATTTTTATTTTTTTAGGTTTTACGAGATGAAGACTTCCTGTGAATTAAACCATGGTCTAATGCTACACGCTTTGATCACTAAACGTAATAATGACACACTTCCAAGTGAATTGGTATCATTAATCAGAGGTAAATTGGACGGAGTAAGAAAAGAATCCAGATGCGAAAATAATAAGTTACAATTTGGTAAAGGAAAATCAAAATCCGCAGCGAAAAGAAGAGCACGGCACCTTGAAAGATGTCACAAAAGCGAAAAATGGTCACACGAAGGTAAATGTTCAAATAATCAAACCTATTCAAACACTGAATTTGTTACTTTATGCAGAGACGGACCGTTCATATGTTTAGAAGAAAAAACGATAAATGCTCGAGGTTACGCCTATGAAGCTATGAAAAACCAATTAGTCCGACTATCTTATGAGTGGGCTAGAGCATATCACTAAGAAATATATTTCACAGGTAAGTTTGTACAGTTTTCATTTTTATTTTTATTTTTATTTTTATTTTTAACCTTTTAATAATAAACGCTAATTTGTTCGCTATAAAGTATTAAATTGGTATTCGATAAAATTAAGTCTTGCGACCGAAATTGTTGATATCATACAAAAATTTATTACATCACTGCAAAATTTACCGTTTATTCTTAAGGTATAAATATCTTTAATCAATCAACCCAAAATATTTCAAAAATTCGTCATGAGTTAAATTAGGTCATGGAACCGAAATTACTTTACCGAAAAGAGGGGCATATATTTTTGATAATATTTGATTGATTAAAGTGAGATAAAAGACCAAAAAGATTTTTAACTTTATTTTTACCATATTTTTAAAATTAATATATTAATATTAAAATAATATTGTAAACTTGTTAAAATTAATATATATTTAAAATTGTAAATATTTAAAAAATTAATATTTTTAATATAAGTTTGTATGTATAAAAACAAAAATATAATTTAAGTTTGGTGTGAATTTTTAAAATATGAATTTTTTTAATTTTATGCATTTTGAATTTAAGTTTGGTGTGAATTTAAAAACAAAAAAATTTACTTTATTTCGTTAAGTTAAAAATTTGATTTTTAAAATTCGTCGTGAGTTGAAGACTAGGTCGTTGAACCGAAATTGCTTTACCCGAGGGAGGGACGAGAATTTTTATTATCATTATTTTTAATCTTATTGAATTAAAGTATGCCAAAAACACTAAAAACCCAAAAATCTTTGCTTTTAAAACCGCGCTTTAAATTGCTAAATTTTAAATTTTTGTCGACGGACTAGGACAACGATCCGAAACACCCTCGCTCCTAAAGGAAAACAAAATTTTTAGAATTTAATTAATTAAATGTTTTTAAAGAAAAGTTATAAGGTTTTATATAAAAAAAAAAAAAGCAAACCACCGCGACTCGCGGTGATTTAAACGGCCCCACCACCGCACTCGCGGAGGTCAGAAAACCCAGAAGGGTTAACTGGTCGAACAGACCAGTCCCCTTCACCACCTCACTCATTTTTCACGAAAAACACACACAAATACCTCTCAAATTCGCAATTTTTCACCAATAATCGTCAAATTTGTTGCTAAAATCACAATGAGGAGACTATTATCAAGGAATTACTCAAGGAAATCGGTAAATTTCTACACATAAACACCATTTAATCCGAATTTTTAGTGTTCTTGAACAATTTCTTACATAATTCGATTTTGATGCTTTCTAGTGTAATAATGCTTCAATTGTTTGTGTATGATGCTTGTATAACCTAGATTGATGCTATTTAACATGATTAGAAGCTTTGAACTTCAATTTTTGAGTAATCTAGGGTTTGTGTTCTTGAGCAAAATTAGGACTTTTTGATATAAACAGGTTATGGCCGAATTTTGTTGTTAGTTTATGCTAAATTGAGTAGTGTAACATGTTTAGGTTGCTAAATGATCAAAACTTTGATCCTAAACATGATTTATGAAGATTAAAGTGGACTTTTTGAACCAAAATTGCATGAACTTGATTTAATTGATATGAATGCCGTGAGGAACTTGTTTAATTGTTATAATGATTATTTTTGACATGTTTTAGAAGTTTAATGCGAAGAAACTTTGTATACATTTTTGTAAAAGTATATTTGTAAAAATGTAGAATTGTTAATATTTTAAAAATGTGTATAGAGTTTAATATGGATTAAACATGTCATTGTAATTGTTTATATTTATGATTTTGCTAAAACTAATGCATATTTGGATGCACAAAAATTGTGTTTGATATATTTTGCAGACTGAAAGGGGTGAATCTTCATCCCAGGCTCGCAATGCTCCTCCGGAAGATGCAAATCAACAGAAAATTAATAACCATTACCGACAAGATATGCCTCACCCAATTATTTCATATTCAAACATTCATGAAGCAGATTTACATCCGAATTTGAGATTTGATAGATATTCTATAGACTACCCAAAATATCAAAAGAACCTGCACAACTGATAATGCTAAAAACGAACATATATTTCATAGCATTATTCCTCAAGAAAGACAAGCTTTTAGTTGCAATTGTTCTATTTACAAGTAATATTCGTTTAAATAATAAAAGGTGAAGACAAAAGACAGATTCGACGAATTGAAGACGCAAACGACCAAAAATCTCAAAAGTACAAAAGACAATCAAAGAGGTTCCAATTATTGATAAAAAAACGTCTCGAAATTACAAGAGTACAAGATTCAAAACGAAAAGTACAAGATATTAAATTGTACGCAAGGACGTTCGAAAATCCGGAACTGGGACCAGAGTCAACTCTCAACGCTCGACTCAACGGACTAAAAATTACAAGTCAACTATGCACATAAATATAATATAATATTTAAATAATTCTTATAATTATTTAATATATTATATTTATTTATAAAACCGTCGGTAAACAAAGAGCCAAACTCGTGTGAGCTGTAAAAGCAAACTCCGCGACTCGCGGAGTTTGAAGGCCAAAAGGGCCGCGAGTCGCGGAGACCCAAACTCTGAAACCCCCTATAAAGCAAACCGAATTCTGATCATTTTTATCATCCTTTTTCTTCTTCTCTCATATATACGTAAAATATATATATATAATTTATATTTTAATTTTAATTATAATTCTAATAATAAGGGTATGTTAGCGAATGTTGTAAGGGTGTAAGTCGAAATTCTGTCCGTGTAACACTACGCTATTTTTAATCATTGTAAGTTATGTTCAACCTTTTTATATTAATGTCTCGTAGCTAAGTTATTATTATGCTTATTTAATCCGAAGTAATCATGATGTTGGGCTAATTACTAAAATTGGGTAATTGGGCTTTGTACCATAATTGGGGTTTGGACAAAAGAACGACACTTGTGGAAATTAGACTATGGGCTATTAATGGGTTTTATATTAACTAAACAATACCTTGTTAATTTAATATACAAACTTATAATTTGACGTATTTATATATAACCACATACGCTTGACTGGGTACGGTGGGTGGGATATCTATAAATACCAATAATTATTCATTTTACCGGACACGGAACTGGATTAATAGTTAATAGACTTGTTGAAACAGGGGTGAATTACATTCAAGGGTAATTGGTGTAATTGTTAACAAAGTAGTAAAACCTTGGTTTACACGCAGTCGATAACCTGGTGTATTCATTAAACAAAGTATTAAAACCTTGTTACAATTCGAATCCCCAATTAGTTGAAATATTTAACTTCGGGTATAAGAATAATTTGACGAGGACACTCGCACTTTATATTTATGACTGATGGACTGTTATGGACAAAAACCAGACGGACATATTAAATAATCCAGGATAAAGGACAATTAACCCATGGGCATAAAACTAAAATCAACACGTCAAACATCATGATTACGGAAGTTTAAATAAGCATAATTCTTTTATTTCATATTTAATTTCCTTTATTTTATATTTAATTGCACTTCTAATTATCGCATTTTTATTGTTATTTTATTTAATTGCACTTTTAATTATCGTACTTTTTAATTATCGCAAGTTTATTTTATCGCACTTTTATTATTCGTAATTTCATTATCGTTATTTACTTTACGCTTTAATTTAAGTCTTGTATTTATTTTTAATATTTTACATTTGGTTTTAACTGCGACTAAAGTTTTAAAATCGACAAACCGGTCATTAAACGGTAAAAACCCCCGTTTATAATAATAATATTACTTATATATATATATATATTTGTATTTTTATAAAAGTAAACAAATATAGCGTTAAGCTTTGTTAAAAAGATTCCCTGTGGAACGAACCGGACTTACTAAAAACTACACTACTGTACGATTAGGTACACTGCCTATAAGTGTTGTAGCAAGGTTTAAGTATATCCATTCTCTAAATAAATAAATATCTTGTGTAAAATTGTATCGTATTTAATAGTATTTCCTTGTAAAATTTAATAGTATTTTATACCCCTTAGCTTTGACATCAAGTATTTTTGGCGCCGCTGCCGGGGATTACTCTTAAACGCCGGAAGCGCAACGCTAATATAAAAAAAAAAAGATTTTTAGTTTACTTTTATTAAAATTCGTTTTTATAAAAATACGTTTTAAATATTCGAAAAAATAAAAAGAAAAACAAAAATTTAAATATTTTTAGGAGTTTGATAAATATTTAAGTTTTATAAAGTTTCTTTATTTTTATTTTATAAAAATATAAGTTTTATTTAAGTATTTTGTTGTTATTTAAAACATAAAAAAACCGAAAAAATATAAATATATATAAATCTATTTTTTTTTTAGATTGTTATAAAGTATTTTATTTTTATCTTAGTTATTAAAGATAAGTTTTATTTAAATTATATAAATATTTTAATTAGATTATAAAACAGAAAATTATAAAACAGAAAATAAAAATAAAAAAAAAGAAAAAATACGTCGAATTTTAAACCTGTCAGATGAATTTCTGAACCCCGCGACTCGCTGGGTTTGCTGCCTCGATTACCGCAACTCGCGGAGAGACTCTGACAAAGACAGAAACCCTAAACTGCATTAATTACGGGTAATTAATTATTATTATTATTAATAAACCCTAATTAGTTTAATATAATTAGTTTAAGTTTTTTTTTATTAAATTGTATTTTAAAGTTAAATTAGTTTAATTAAATTATAAAATTAGTAGTTTTATTAAATAAATAATATAAAAATAATATTTTTATAAAAATTGTACTTTTTACAACTCTTTATATATTTTTATATTTTGTCCCTTTTTAATTGTTTTAGCGTAATATTTGTATTTTTAGCTCATATTTAGTTTTAAACTTAGTTTTTGCCATAGTTATTTTTATTTCTAGATTTTTAGGCCTTGCCGTAAAATCCCTTAAGTGCTTTTTCTTTAAGACTAAGATTTATGTGCTTTAGAATTTTGCGACGCCTTTTTAAGTTTTAGTTTCTTTTTAAGTTATTTCCATTTGGGATTTAGTTTTTCCTGTAAGCTTTAATATTTTAGACGAATTTTACCTATGTATCAATTATCATTCCAATTAGTAATCTCAATTTGCGATTATAATTTTAAGTTAGTTGTAGTAATAAGGTTAGGTTAGTCAAGTATTTTTAAGTTTTATAAGTTTCTTTTGTTTTTCCGTCACCTTTTATTTTTCAACCATTTTTCTTTTTCGATCTTTTTCCGACGAACTCTTTTTCTTTCTTATTTCTCGCTATTCTAGTTTTTAGGACATAGATTTTTATTCTACTTCTTATCTAAATTTCTTAAAATTACGAAAATTTATTTTGAGTGGTTAAATTGATAGACATCAAAATTTTCTGGTTCGTAGTAATAGTTGGATTTGTACGTGGACCGGGTTATTGGAGCCAAACAGTACTCAATTATATTGAGACCAAATTAATCCTGCCCCTCTGCTGCATCTTTTGGCTATTCGAAACGTGGGCAAAATCAGAAAAGTCTATTGATTGGATAACTTATTATAATTTTTCTTTCCTTTTAAAAACTAATAGGATATTCAGTGAATGCACCGAGCAAGACGTTCACCACCTTTTGTACGTTCACCACCTGTAACTAGATCAAGACATTTAGCAAATATTACTGCCGTTGATTTTTCTTTAGAATCGCCATCCAGTCGACCAAGTACTCCAGTTCAAATTTCCGATAATCCATTTTTTGAACCCGACCTCACAATTGAGAATCCGGAGAATATTCAGGAACGATTCGTAGATCCTGAACCACTAAACTTTCCTCCGGAACCACCAATCATTCAAACAGAGATTGTTGAGGAACGAACCATTAAATCAGAATCCTCTAGTGATTCCGATTCAACAAGTTCAATTATGGAGAATCTGGAACCTTTAAGTATGGAAGACCGAATGAGAGCTAAACGCACTGGCCAAGGTCACGAAATTACTCATCCAGACATTAATGCGCCAGATTATGAAATCAAAGGAAAAATTCTACATATGGTGACTAATCAATGCAATTTAGTGGTGCGTCGAAGGAAGATCCAAATGAACATTTACGTACCTTTAATAGGATCTGTACACTATTTAAAATCCGAGAAGTGGAGGATGAACAGATATATCTCATGTTATTTCCCTGGACTTTAAAGGGAGAAGCCAAAGATTGGTTGGAATCGTTACCTGAAGGGGCGATTGATACATGGGATGTTTTAGTTGAAAAATTTCTTAAACAATTCTTTCCTGCATCTAAAACCGTAAGACTTCAGGCAGAAATTGTTACGTTCACACAGAATCCGAATGAAACTCTATATGAGGCGTGGACAAGATATGGAAAGTTATTAAGAGGATGTACGCAACATGGTTTAGACACCTATCAAATAGTACAAATATTCTACCAAGGATGCGACATCACTACAAGGAAAGACATAGATATAGCAGCTGGTGGTTCTATTATGAAGAAAACCGAAACTGATGCTTACAAAATTATTGATAACACTGCTTCCCACTCACATGAGTGGCACCAATAAAAAGATATCGTTAGATCATCTAAAGCAGCTAGAGCCGATTCTAGCCATGACTTAGATTCCATTTCCGCAAAGATAGATGCTGTCGAGAGACGAATGGAAAAGATGACTAAGGATATTCACTCAATACGAATTAGTTGTGAGCAGTGTGGAGGACCACATTTGACAAAAGATTGTCTCAGTATTGAATTAACAATGGAACAAAGAGAGAATATTTCATACATAAACCAAAGGCCTGGAAATAATTATCAGAATAATTATCAACCGCCAAGACCGATTTACAATCAAAACCAGAATTATAACCAAAATATTCCATACAATAACCAACAAGGTCCTAGCAATCAACAAGTATCCAATAATACTTACAATCAGCAAAGACCTAATTTTCAAAACAAACCACCACAACAAACCGATGATAAAAAGCCGAATTTAGAAGATATGATGACAAAGCTGGTTGAAACTCAAACGCAGTTTTTCACATCTCAGAAACAAACAAATGAACAAAATGCTCAAGCATTTAGAAATCAACAAGCTTCTATTCAAAATCTGGAACAAGAAGTAAGTAACCTAGCAAGGTTAATAGGTGAAAGAAAACCGGGAAGTCTACCTAGTGATACAAATGCTAACCCCCGGAATGAAACAGCTAAAGCCATTACCACAAGAAGCGGTACAACACTTAAACCACCTGAAATACCTGTAACTTCTGATGAAGCTATTCCTACTCCACAAGAACCACAACCTAATCAAGATAAGGAAAAAGAACCGGTAGTTGAAAAGGTTAATGAAGATAACACAGTTAAGGCTAAACCTTATGTTAAACCATACCAACCACCACTTCCTTACCCGAGTAAAATGAAGAAAGAGAAACTTGAAGCCGAGCAATCCAAATTCTTGGATATGTTTAAACAGATAAATGTAAATCTTCCTTTCATTGATGTGATTTCAGGAATGCCTAGATATGCTAAATTCTTGAAAGATCTAATCTCAAATAGAAAGAAAATGGAAGAACTATCGGCTGTTACTATGAATGCTAATTGTTCAGCAGTGCTGTTGAATAAGATACCAGAAAAACTATCTGATCCAGGAAGTTTCACAATTCCATGTTTTCTGGGTAGTCTTAGTTCAATAGAAGCATTAGCAGATTTAGGTGCTAGTATAAATCTAATGCCGTATTCACTATACGCTAAACTAGACCTTGGAGAATTGAAACCAACAAGAATAAGCATACAACTAGCCTATAGATCAATAAAATATCCTAGAGGGATAATGGAGAACATGCTAGTTAAAGTTGGTACTTTAGTATTTCCAGTAGATTTTGTTGTTTTGGACATGGAAGAAGATTCTCAAGTTCCTCTCATATTAGGAAGACCATTCTTAAACACGGCTAAAGTAATAATAGACGTGTTCGGTAAGAAACTGACCCTAAGTATAGAGGATGAGAGTGTTACCTTTTCAGTTGATAGAGCAATGCAACAACCGCAATCTGCAGATGATACATGTTATTATATTCAAACTATAGATGCACATGCAGAATTATTAGAAGAATTTCCAGAATTACAAGGAACAGGAGAATGTTCTTTAGGAGAAGGTAATGAACCAATTGATGGAGCTGAAATGTTAGCTACACTTATAGCTAATGGATATGAACCAACAACAGAAGAAATTCAAATGCTAAAAGAAGAAGACAAATATCGATACAAATCATCGATAGAAGAACCTCCGAAATTAGAATTAAAGCCACTTCCAAATCATTTGGAATACGCTTATTTACATGGTGAATCTGAATTACCTGTAATAATATCGTCTTCTCTTACTGAAAATAAGAAATCACAACTCATTTCTGTGTTGAAAGCTCATAAACCAGCCATTGCATGGAAGATTCATGATATTAAAGGAATAAGTCCTTCGTATTGCACACATAAAATCCTTATGGAAGAAGGTCATAAAACGTATGTGCAACGCCAACGAAGACTAAATCCTAATATGCAAGATGTAGTTAAAAAAGAGATTATTAAACTGCTAGATGCAGGTTTGATATATCCAATTTCTGATAGTCCATGGGTAAGCCCAGTTCAATGCGTGCCTAAGAAGGGTGGCATGACTGTCATTACAAATGAGAAAAATGAGCTTATTCCTACTAGGACTGTAACAAGATGGCGTGTGTGTATTGATTATAGAAAATTAAATGACGCCACCAGAAAAGATCACTTTCCCCTACCTTTCATAGATCAAATGTTGGAAAGATTAGCCGGAAATAGTTACTATTGTTTTCTAGATGGATTTTCCGGATATTTTCAAATTCCAATAGCACCCGAAGATCAAGAGAAAACCACATTCACGTGCCCTTATGGTACTTTTGCTTACAAACGCATGCCATTTGGACTTTGCAACGCCCCTGCAACCTTTCAAAGGTGTATGATGGCGATTTTTCACGACATGATAGAAGAATGCATGGAAGTTTTCATGGATGACTTTTCAGTCTTCGGTGATACATTTGAAACATGTCTAGCTAATCTTGAACGAATGCTTATTAGATGCGAACAATCAAATCTAGTACTTAATTGGGAGAAATACCATTTCATGGTTAAAGAAGGCATCGTTCTTGGTCATAAAATTTCAAAAGAAAGAATTGAAGTGGATAGAGCTAAAGTAGATGTAATTGCTAAACTTCCACATCCCACCAATGTTAGAGGAGTTAGGAGTTTTCTAGGGCATGCCGGTTTTTACCGACGTTTCATAAAAGATTTTTCTAAAATTGCCACTCCTATGAATAAACTCCTAGAAAAGGATGCTCCATTCATCTTTTCAGATAAGTGTATCAAATCTTTTAATATTCTTAAAGAGAAACTCACTAATGCGCTGATCATGATAACACCAAATTGGAATCTACCATTTGAACTAATGTGCGATGCAAGTGATTTTGCAATGGGAGCCGTTTTAGGACAAAGGATTGAAAAATGATTTCAACCTATATATTATGCTAGTAAGACGTTACAAGGAGCACAAACGAACTATACAACTACTGAAAAAGAACTCCTTGCTATTGTCTTTGCTTTTGACAAATTTCGATCATATCTCGTTCTAGAAAAAACGGTGGTCTATACCGACCATTCTGCTCTTAGATACCTATTTTCGAAACAAGATGCTAAACCAAGATTAATCCATTGGATCTTACTCTTACAAGAGTTTGATATTGAAATCCGAGATAAAAGAGGAGCAGAAAATCTCGCCGCTAATCATCTTTCTCGTCTTGAAAATCCCGAATTAGAAGTTCTAAATGAATCGGCCATACAAGACAACTTTCCTGATGAATATCTATTGAAGATAGATTATAAAGAAATCCCATGGTTTGCAGACTATGAAAACTACTTAGTTTGTGGATTCCTTGAAAAAGGATTATCGTACCAAAGACGAAAAAAATTCTTCAGTGATATAAAACACTATTTTTGGGAAGATCCACATTTGTTTAAAAGTTGTCCCGATGGAATAATACGCCGATGTGTATTTGGAGATGAAGCTAGTAAAATATTAAACCATTGTCACACAGGACCAACAGGAGGGCATTATGGGCCTCAACTAACAGCAAGAAAATTTTATGATGCTGGATTCTATTGGCCTACAATTTACAAAGACGCACACCTTCTTTGCAAATCCTGTGATGCTTGTCAAAGGGCCGGAAAAATAAGTCAACGTGATGAAATGCCACAAAATGTCATCCAAGTATGTGAAGTATTTGACATTTGGGGTATTGACTTTATGGGTCCATTTCCAAAATCTCATAATAATCTATATATACTCGTAGCCATTGATTATGTATCTAAATGGGCGGAAGCACAAGCTCTCCCAACTAACGATGCACGAGTTGTAGTCAACTTTTTAAAACGTCTTTTTGCAAGGTTTGGAACACCGAAAGCTTTAATAAGTGATCGGGGCACTCATTTCTGTAATAATCAACTTGAGAAAGTTCTTAAAAGATATGGAGTAACTCATAAAATCTCCACCGCATATCATCCACAAACAAGTGGACAAGTTGAAAATACCAACCGAGCTTTAAAACGTATTCTAGAGAAAACCGTAGGATCAAATCCGAAGGAATGGTCCATTAAATTGGAGGATGCACTCTGGGCTTTTAGAACAGCCTACAAAACACCAATTGGAACCACACCTTTTAGACTTGTTTATGGAAAAGCATGTCATCTTCCAGTAGAAATTGAACACAAAGCATTTTGGGCTTTGAAGACATGTAATCTTGATTTACATGAAGCTGGACGTTTACGATTAAATCAACTAAACGAATTAGAAGAATTAAGACATGAAGCATATGAAAATTCGTTAATCTATAAAGAAAGAACGAAGAAATGGCATGATAAAAGAATCAGAAGTTCAAAAGAATTTAAAGAAGGAGACAGAGTTCTTCTTTTCAATTCACGATTCAAGCTATTTCCTGGAAAATTGAAATCAAGATGGTCTGGACCATTCATAGTCAAAAGAGTTTTCCCATACGGAACGATAGAATTAATAAATTCAAATGGGATTGAATTTAAAGTTAATGGTCACAGAGTTAAACACTACATAGATAGTCCGATGGAAGTCGACAACGAAGTTAATCATAATTTTGACACCACAGCTAACTAAGTGTGGGGAGAATCAAGTCTTTAAAGGATAATATGTATTTCTGTTAGAGTTAGATTGTCTGTTTCTGTGTAGTTCTCGAAAATGGAACCCGAATGGTCTTTCCCTAGCAGACCCTAAAGAACTAGTCTTCTCCCCCCATTCTGAATTTTTATTTTTTTTAGGTTTTTACAAAATGAAGACTGCCAGTGAACTAAACCATGGTCTAATGCTACACGCTTTGATCACTAAACGTAATAATGACATACTACCGAGTGAAATAGTATCAGTAATCAGAGAAAGAATGGACGGAGTTAGAAAAGAATCCAGATGCGAAGATAATAAGTTACAATTTGGTAAAGGAAAATCAAAATCCGCAGCAAAAAGAATGGAACTACACCTAGAAAGATGTCACAAATGCGGAAAATGGTCACATGGAGGTAAATGTTCAAATAATCAAACCTATTCAAACACCGAATTTGTTACTTTATGCAGAGACGGACCGTTCATATGTTTAGAAGAAAAGATACTGAATGCTCGAGGTTACGCCTATGTAGCTATGGAAAACCAATTAAACCGACTATCTTATGAATGGGATAGATTATATAACTAAGAAATCTATTTCACAGGTATGTCTGTACAGTTTTTATTTTTTTTTATTTTTAACCTTTTGATAATAAACGCTAATTTGTTCGCTATAAAGTATTAAATTGGTATTGAATAAAATTAGGTTTGGCGACCGAAATTATTGATATCATACAAAAATTTATTACATCACTGCGAAATTTAACGTTTATTCTTAAGGTATAAATATCTTTAATCAATCAACCCAAAATATTTCAAAAATTCGTCATGAGTTAAATTAGGTCTCGGAACCGAAATTACTTTACCGAAAAGAGGGGCGCATATTTTTGATAATATTTGATTGATTAAAGTGGGTTAAAAAGCCAAAAAGATTTTTAATTTTATTTTTACCATGTTTTTAAAATTAATATATAAATCTTAAATTAATATTGTAAACTTTGTAAAAACAATATTTTTAAAATTGTAAATATTTGAAAAAATTAATATAAGTTTGGTGTGAATTTTTAATGTTATGCATTTTAAATTGTATGTTTGGTGTGAATTTATAATATAAATTTTTAAATTAAGTTTGGTGAGAATGTTTAATTTTTAAAATATAAATTTTTAATTTTATGCATTTCAAATTTTAAGTTTGGTGTGAATTTTTAATATTAATTTTGAATTTTACATTTAAATTGTGTGAATTTAAAAACAAAAATTTACTTTATCTCATTAAGTTAAACATATGATTTTTAAAATTCATCGTAAGTTGAAGACTAGGTCTTTGAACCGAAATTGCTTTACCCGAGGGAGGGACGAGAACTTTTATTATCATTATTTTTAATCTTATTGAATTAAAGTATGCCAAAAACATTAAAAAACCCAAAAATCTTAGCTTTTAAAACAATCGCTACAAAAAGACAAATTTTAAAATTTTGTCGAAGGACGGACTAGGACATCGATCCGAAACGACCTCGTCCTAAATAACAAGGGAAACAAAATTTTAAAATTAATTACTTAATTGTTTTAATTAATATAAGATGTTATTAAAAAAAAAAAAAAAAAAACTCCGCGACTCGCGGAGTTTGAAGGGTAAATCTCCGCCACTCGCGGAGGGACCGAAATACAGAAAAAAAATATATCGCAAAGAACTGATCAAACCACACCCCACAAAAACATACTGCGAAGAACACAGCGAAAAAACCCCGAAAATACACGAAAAAAACCCCCCAAAATCACAATTTTTAACCGTTAATCATCAAATCTTTTACTAAAATCATGTTGAGAAGGATGCTATCAAGGAATTACTCAAGAAAAACGGTAAATTTCTACACCTAAACACCATTTAATCCGAAATTAGTGTTCTTGAGTAATTTTTTTCCCAATTTGATTTTGATGCTTTTTAGTGTAATTAGGCTTAAATTGTTTATGTATTATGCTTGTATAACCTAGATTGATGCTGTTTAACATGATTAGAAGCCTTAAACTTCAAATTTTGAGTAATCTAGGGTTTGTGTTCTTGAGCAAATTTGGGGCTTTTTGATATAAACAGGTTATGGTCGATTTTTGTCATGAATTGTTGCTAAATTAAGTAATGTAACATGTTTAGGTAGTTAAATGATCCAAACTTTGAGCCTAAACATGATTTTGAGAATTAAAGTGGACTTTTTCAAGTCTAAAATTCATGAACTTGATTTTTGAAAGATAATGCCATTTGAAACTTGTTTAATTGCTAGTAATAATTATTGTGACATGTTATTTGTGTTGAATGCTTATGAACTTGGCGAACATTTTCGTATATGCTTATTTGAAAAAGTGTAGATTTGATAAAAATGTGAAAATGAGCTTAAGTTTGATATAAATTGATCATGTCATTGTAATTATTTTGATTGATGATTTTGCTGACACTAATGCATATTTGGATGCACAAAAATTGTGTTTGATGTGTTTTGCAGACTGAAAGGGGTGAATCTTCATCCCAAGCTCGCAATGCTCCTGCTGAGAATGCGGAACAACAGGAGGTGGATAACTACTACAAGCAAGATATACCGCATCCAGTCATGACATTTTCTGATATGCACTTGGAAGAGTTGCACCCGAACCTGAGATTTGACAGACTTTGGATAGATTATTCAAAGTACCAAAGGGGTTTGCATACTCTTCATTCTAAAGTGGTTGAGGTACCGAGGGTCATAGAATGGGGACCCTTAGAAGCTGTAGAATTGGCCGGGCCAATTAGGGAATTACTTGTACAGAGGTATGGTAATTCTACTTTTAATGACTGGGTACATTTATTCACCATGCGTAGACCTGTATATAAAGTATGGTGTGAAGAATTGTTGTGTAGTATAGAATTAAATGATCGGGTAGCTAGTTTAACCGATCGATCTTTTATTAGATTTTTGTTAGGAGGTTCGATGCGCCACATGTCTTTACTAGACATGGCTCAGGCTTTACGTATATATACGCCTGAGGAGTTAGCATCTGCCGATTGTAGAGGGTTGATACTAAATGGTAGAAAGATAGATGAAAATTTTGATACACACGGTGTGTGGAGTCAAATGACAAGCCATCACCGTTTCAAAGGGGGAAATTACTCTTATTTGGATATAGATAGAGCTGAATTAAGAGTGATTCATAGGTTTTTAGCTAATTCGATTACACAAAGAGGTAAGAACAAGGAAAAGGTAAATGAACAGGATTTGTTTTACCATATGTGTATTCGAGACTCACAAAGCGCTGTAAGTATACCTTATTGTGTGGGTTATTATTTATCAGCTATGGTTAGGGGGATGAGACCGCATAGCATAATAGGAGGTGGTATTTTTATTACTTTGATTGGTGAATATCTCGGTGTGGATATAAGTCGGGGGGGATTATTAGTAGAAGAACCAGAACCCCGCGATACTATAGGTTTAAATGTATACCATGGTGCGAAAGTTTTGAAGAGGCGAAATAACGCCGCAGTACAATACCATGGTAGACATCCACAGGTTGAGAGAAACCAACAGCAAGGTAATGTAGGAGGGGGAAATGAGATGCAAGAAATGCAAAGGTTTATAGCTTCACAGGAGTACGAAAATGCTAGACAGAGAGCATTTGAAGATTGGCAAGTTCATCAAAACCAAATCATAGCTCATTGCCAACATATAGGTAGAAACTATATTCCTACACCAAAACCCATATTCCCTCCCTGGTCTATAGAGATGCAACCACCGTATCCTACGTATAACCCTGCCGAAGCATTCTATAGCACCTATGGATATGCTTGGAACCCCTATTGGTACCAGTATCATCCCTAGTCTACTTAGTTTTATTTATTTTGTAATTTGTAATATTGATACATTTAATACTTATGTTAATATTGTAATAGTTTTTATAATTTTCTAACTTTTATTCTTAGATTTTAATAATTTTTGAATGTGGGGTAATATACCAAACTTCAAAAATATGTATATATGTTTGCAGTTTATCTTATGTACACAACAGGGTAAAACAACGCATTTTCAAAGACTGGCATTAAGTTCAGCAAAAGCTATTAATTTTGACGACAAGATGCAAAATATATGTGAAATAACAACAAGACGGAATGAACAAATGATGTGCACCATTTATCATTCAGCAAACAAACGCCAATATATTTGGAAACTTTGGTAAAAATTTAATCATTTTCACACAAATCACCCTCAATAATTTAAATTGTTACTGATTTCTTGCAAATGAGGGCATTGCAAGATCTTAAGTGTGGGAAGGGGTTAAATTCTTTCGAATTTTAAAATTTTTATCTTAAACACTTGGTTACCATTAAAAATACTAGTAAAGCAGTAGTTGTATTAGAATCTAGTGCTCTCTGATAATAAAGAACAGCCCTAGTCTTATATACTGACTACCAAGTTCTAGTAAAATTTTTAAAAAATTTCAATTAAATGAACTCAAAATCATGTGTATACATATTTATGAACAATAAAACTTGGTTTTAACACCGAAATTATTGTTACCTCAGAAAGGACATAAATTGAGAAACAAACCAAAATGTTAAAATTCATTTAAAATGGAATAGAGGACGATAAAAAGGAAAATAAAAGCCAAGTGTGGGAAAATTTATCAAGTTATCTTAAACATATGTCACATATATCTGTAACAAATAACTGAAAATACTTTTGCTTTGGACTAAACTAAACTGTTTTACCCGATGAAAGAAAAGAAAAGATGGATCTACACGATGAATCAATTCCATCATTAAAAGGAAGTAAAGTCTTCCGAAAAAGAAACGCGCTTCTTGATTTAGGTCAAGAAGTTGTCGTCCAGACCAGCTGTAGGTTGACGAAAAATCTAGAAAAGTCATCACTAAAATCAGCAGGAAATCCACGGACCTCAGCATTAAACAGGGTCGCCAAGTGGTCAGATTTATCCTAACCATGAGAAGGATTTATCTCGTAAAATGGGGGGCACCATGCAAATTAGCTGGATAAGACTAATAAATCAGATCCCCAGAAAGGATAATCTCCTTAAAAGATCAAAAATCAGCTTTTAAGACTGATATTACTCAATCCTAGAGATTGACCTTAAAGATTGAGAATTACAAACTCATGGAATTCAATGATATCTAAACTCGAGCTTGAACGAGAAAATATTTTGATCAAAAATAAAACCGATTTGTTTTCTGAAAACCTATTTTCAATGCGTTCATTACCATTGAACGTAAAATCCTAGGAATTCACCTGGAATTCATTAGGTCACCTGAACTAAATCGGGTGTCAACCGTAAGAACGGTGGTTGCATAGCATGGTCAAAGACAGAACCTTGTGCCAGATCGAAAAATCATAAGGGTGAGCTTTACTATTGCTCCTACCAAGGATAGTAATTGCGTCCGACACGTTATAGACCATAATCAAATGCATGTCATTAGACATTGCCTTAACAGTTGCTTGTTCAACGCTTTCCTTTACAACCAGACGGTAGTTTACCGAAAGGTAATATACGGGACAAGTAAACTGGACGTGTTGCTTTCCAAATACAAGGTTAGCAAGTGGGTGACACAAAACCATAAGTTTTGAGCTAAAATTTTCAAATCTGAAACCCACCAAACCCACAAAAATATTTTGCAAACACCGGTAAAGGGTTATTCCGGAAAACTTATCTAGGGTAAAAACTAGATTTAATTTTCAAAAGATCAAATGTTTTCATAAAGATCCAATTTCCTTAATGGATCTAAATTTTTATAGTCATGTGGGACTGTAAACCATATCGTTACTACCATTGTTTATACCACCGTATAGAAATCACTGATGTACAAAGTGTGAAGAATAAAGAAGTGATTCTAGTATTTCAAGACGATATTGCTTGAGGACAAGCAACGCTTAAGTGTGGGAATATTTGATAATGCTAAAAACAAACATATATTTCATAGCATTATTCCTCAAGAAAGACAAGCTTTTAGTTGCAATTGTTCTATTTACAAGTAATATTCGTTTAAATAATAAAAGGTGAAGACAAAAGACAGATTCGACGAATTGAAGACGCAAACGACCAAAAAGCTCAAAAGTACAAAAGACAATCAAAGAGGTTCCAATTATTGATAAGAAACGTCTCGAAATTACAAGAGTACAAGATTCAAAACGCAAAGTACAAGATATTAAATTGTACGCAAGGACGTTCAAAAATCCGGAACCGGGACCAGAGTCAACTCTCAACGCTCGACGCAACGGACTAAAAATTACAAGTCAACTATGCACATAAATATAATATAATATTTAAATAATTCTTATAATTATTTAATATATTATATTTATTTATAAAACCGTCGGTAAACAAAGAGCCAAACTCGTGTGAGCTGTAAAAGCAAACTCCGCGACTAGCGGAGTTTGAAGGCCAAAAGGGCCGCGAGTCGCGGAGACCCAAACTCTGAAACCCCCTATAAAGCAAACCGAATTCTGATCATTTTTATCATCCTTTTTCTTCTTCTCTCATATATACGTAATATATATATATATATATATATATATATATATATATATATATATATATATATATATATATAATTTATATTTTAATTTTAATTATAATTCTAATAATAAGGGTATGTTAGCGAATGTTGTAAGGGTGTAAGTCGAAATTCTGTCCGTGTAACGCTACGCTATTTTTAATCATTGTAAGTTATGTTCAACCTTTTTATATTAATGTCTCGTAGCTAAGTTATTATTATGCTTATTTAATCCGAAGTAATCATGATGTTGGGCTAATTACTAAAATTGGGTAATTGGGCTTTGTACCATAATTGGGGTTTGGACAAAAGAACGACACTTATGGAAATTAGACTATGGGCTATTAATGAGTTTTATATTAACTAAACAATACCTTGTTAATTTAATATACAAACTTATAATTTGACGTATTTATATATAACCACATACGCTTGACTGGGTACGGTGGGCGGGATATCTATAAATACCAATAATTATTCATTTTACCGGACACGGAACTGGCTTAATAGTTAATAGACTTGTTGAAACAGGGGTGAATTACATTCAAGGGTAATTGGTGTAATTGTTAACAAAGTATTAAAACCTTGGTTTACACGCAGTCGATAACCTGGTGTATTCATTAAACAAAGTATTTAAACCTTGTTACAATTCGAATCCCCAATTAGTTGAAATATTTAACTTCGGGTATAAGAATAATTTGACGAGGATACTCGCACTTTATATTTATGACTGATGGACTGTTATGGACAAAAACCAGACGGACATATTAAATAATCCAAGACAAAGGACAATTAACCCATGGGCATAAAACTAAAATCAACACGTCAAACATCATGATTACGGAAGTTTAAATAAGCATAATTCTTTTATTTCATATTTAATTTCCTTTATTTTATATTTAATTGCACTTCTAATTATCGCATTTTTATTGTTATTTTATTTAATTGCACTTTTAATTATCGTACTTTTTAATTATCGCAAGTTTATTTTATTCCACTTTTATTATTTGCAATTTCATTATCGTTATTTACTTTACGCTTTAATTTAAGTCTTGTATTTATTTTTAATATGTTACATTTGGTTTTAACTGCGACTAAAGTTTTAAAATCGACAAACCGGTCATTAAACGGTAAAAACCCCCCTTTATAATAATAATATTACTTATATATATATATTTGTATTTTTATAAAAGTAAACAAATATAGCGTTAAGCTTTGTTTAAAAAGATTCCCTGTGGAACGAACCGGACTTACTAAAAACTACACTACTGTACGATTAGGTACACTGCCTATAAGTGTTGTAGCAAGGTTTAAGTATATCCATTCTCTAAATAAATAAATATCTTGTGTAAAATTGTATCGTATTTAATAGTATTTCCTTGTAAAATTTAATAGTATTTTATACCCCTTAGCTTTGACATCAACAACCTTGTGTCTAATAATGTTGAGGTACCCAGAATTATAGATTGGGCACCATTAGAGGTAGTGAAATTGGCCGAGCCAATAAGGGAATTACTTACTCAAAGGTATGGTAATTCTACTTTTAATGATTGGGTACGTTTATTCAACATGCGTAGACCTGTATATAGAGAATGGTGTATAGAGTTATTGTGTACTATTGAAATAAACGATCGGGTAGATACTTTAACCGATCGTAGTTTTATTAGATTTTTATTAGGAGGGGAGATGCGCCATATGTCCTTACTAGACATGGCTCGGGCTTTAGGTATATATACGCCCGAGGAGCTAGCATCTTATGATTGCCAGAGGTTAATAGTTTATGGTAGGATGGTGGATGAGAATTTTGATACGAATGACGTATGGAGTAGGATGACTAGCCATCACCGATTCCAGGGGGGATTATACTCTTACCTTAATATTGATAGAGCTGAATTAAGAGTAATCCATAGGTTTTTAGCCAATTCGATTACACAACGAGGTAAGAATAAGGAAAAGGTAAATGAACAGGATTTGTTTTACGACATGTGTATTCGAGACACACACAGCGCTGTAAGTATACCTTTTTGTGTGAGTTATTATTTATTGACTATGGTTAGGGGTATGAGGCGTGGTAGCATAATAGGAGGTAGTATATTTATTACTTTGATTGCTGAATATCTCGGTGTGGATAGAAGTCGGGGGATTATTAATGGCAGAACCAGAACCCCGCGATAGAATAGATTTGCATGTTTATCATGGTGCTAAGGTCTTAAAGAAACGAAACAATGCGGCAGCACGTTATGATGGCATACATCCACAGGTTGAGAGAGATCAACAGCAAGGTCAACCGGGAGGGGGTAATCCAATGACGGAAATGCAAATTTTTATGGCTCGACACGAGTATGAAATGGCTAGACAAAAAGCATTTCAAGATTGGCAGTATCATCAAAGCCAAATCATAAGTCATTGTACACACGTAGGTAGAGAATACATTCCTACCGTTATGCCCGAATTTGCTCCTTGGACTTTAGAGAATCGACCACCATATCCTACATATGACCCGGCCCAAGCATTTTACAGCATTTATGGATACGCTTGGGACCCACACTGGAACCATCCTCCTCATCCGTAATTTTCTATTTTTGTTTATTTTATTGTAATGTTACTAATTCTTAATTTTCTTATTTCTTATTTCTTATTTCTTATTTTATTATTATAATAGCTTTTATAATTTTCTAACTTTATTAGATTTTAATAATTTTTGAATGTGGTGTGAAAACCCAACTTCAAAAATATGTATATATGTGTTTGTAGTTTATCTCATGTACAAAACAGGGTAAAACAGCGCATTTTCAAAGACTGGCATTAAGTTCAGCAAAAGCTATTAATTTTGACGACAAAACGAAAAACAAATGTGATGTACAACAAGACGGAATGAACAAATGATATGCACCATTTATCATTCAGCAAACAAACGCCAATATGTTTGGAAACTTTGGTAAAATTTAATCATTTTTCTACGCTAATCACCCTCAATAATTTAAATTGTTACTGATTTCTTGCAAATGAGGGCATTGCAAGATCTTAAGTGTGGGAAGAGGTTAAATTCTTTCAGATTTTTAAAATTTTTAACTTATACACTTGGTTACCATTAAAAATACTTGTAACGCAGTAGTTGTATTAGAATCTAGTGCTCTCTGATAATAAAGAACAGCCCTAGTCTTATATACTGACTACCCAATTCTAGTAAAAATTTTCAAAATTTTCAATTAAATGAACTCAAAATCATGTTTATACATATTTATGAACGATAAAACTAGGTGTTAACACCGAAATTATTGTTACCTCGGAAAGGACATAAATTGAGAAACAAACCAAAATGTTAGAATTCATTTAAAATGGAATAGAGGACAATAAAAAGGCAAATAAAAGAAAATAAAAGCCAAGTGTGGGAAAATTTACCAAGTTATTTTAAACATATGTCACATATTTTTGTACAAATAACTGAAGATACTTTTGCTTTGGACTAAAATAAAAAGTTTTACCCGATTTACTGTAAGAAAGATGGATCTACACGATGAATCAATTTCATCATAAAAAGGAAGTAAAGTCTTCCGAAAAAGAAACGCGCTTCTTGATTTAGGTCATGAAGTTGTCGTCCAGACCAGCTGTAGGTTGACGAAAAATCTAGAAAAGTCATCTCTAAAATCAGCAGGAAATCCATGGACCTCAGCATCAAACAGGGTCGCCAAGTGGTCAGACTTATCCTAACCATGAGAGGATCTGTCTTGTAAAATGGGGAGGACGCCGTGCAAATTAGCTCGATAAGACTAATGAATCAGATCCCCAGAAAGGATAATCTCATTTAAAAGATCAAAAATCAGCTATTAAGACTGATATTACTCAATCCTAGAGATTGACCTTAAAGATTGAGAATTACAAACTCATGGAATTCGATGATATCTAAACTCGAGCTTGAACGAGAAAATATTTTGATCAAAATACAAACCGATTTGTTTTCTAAAATCCCATTTTCAATGCGTTCATTACCATTGAACGTAAAATCCTAGGAATTCACCTGGAATTCATTAGGTCACCTGAACCAAATCGGGTGTCAACCGTAAGAACGGTGGTTGCATAGCATGGTCGAAGACAGGACATTGTGCCAGACCAAAAAATCATAAGGGTGAGCTTTACTATTGCTCCTACAAAGGATAGTAATTACGTCCGACACGTTATAGACCATAATTAAAAGCATGTCAGGGGACATTGCCTGAACAGTTGCTTGTTCAACGCTTTCCTTTACAACCGGACGGTAGTTTACCGAAAGGTAATATACGGAGCAAGTATACTGGACGTGTTGATTTCCCAATACAAGGTTAGCAAGTGGGTGACACAAAACCACAAGTTTTGAGCTAAAATTTTCAAATCTAAAACCCACCAAACCCACAAAAACAATTTGCAAACATCGGTGAAGGGTTATTCCGGAAAACTTATCTAGGGTAAAAACTAGATTGAATTTTCAAAAGATCAAATGTTTTCATAAAGATCCAATTTCCTTAATGGATCTAAATTTTCATAAGTCATGTGAGACTGTAAACCACATCGTTACTACCATTGTTTACACCGCCGTAAAGAAATCACTGATGTACAAAGTGTGAAGAATAAAGAAGTGATTCTTGTATATTCAAGACTATATTGCTTGAGGACAAGCAACGCTCAAGTGTGGGAATATTTGATAATGCTAAAAATGAACATATATTTCATAGCATTATTCCTCAAGAAAGACAAGCTTTTAGTTGCAGTTGTCCTATTTACAAGTAATATTCGTTTAAATAATAAAAGGTGAAGACAAAAGACAGATTCGACGAATTGAAGACGCAAACGACCAAAAAGCTTAAAAGTACAAAATACAATCAAAGTGGTTCCAATTATTGATGAGAAACGTCTCAAAATTACAAGAGTACAAGATTCGAAACACAAAATACAAGATATTAAATTGTACGCTTGGACGTTCGAAAATCCGGAACCGGGACCAGAGTCATCTCTCAACGCTCGACGCAACGGACTAAAAATTACAAGTCAACTATGCACATGAATATAATATAATATATAATTAATTCTTAAAATTAATATATATATTATATTATATTATATAATTCGTCGGCAAGCTAGGAGCCAAACTTGTGTGAGCTGGAATCCACAGCTCCGCACTCGCGGAGCTTTGAAGACCAAAAACGCCGCACTCGCGGAGCCCAAAAAGTCCGAAATCCACCTTTAAAAGGCCGAGCATTCGGCCGAATTTTACACATCTTTTTCTCATTCATCATACGTAAAATATATATATATATATATATATATATATATATATATATATATATATATATATATATATATATATATATATATATATATATATATATATATATATATATATATATTTTAATTTTAATTTTAATTTTAATTTTAATTTTAATTCTAATAATAAGGGTATGTTAGCGAATATTGTAAGGGTGTAAGTCGAAATTCTGTCCGTGTAACGCTACGCTATTTTTAATCATTGTAAGTTATGTTCAACCTTTTTAATTTAATGTCTCGTAGCTAAGTTATTATTATGCTTATTTAATACCGAAGTAATCATGATGTTGGGCTAAATATTTAAATTTGGGTAATTGGGCTTTGTACCATAATTGGGGTTTGGACAAAAGAACGACACTTGTGGAAATTAGACTATGGGCTATTAATGGACTTTATATTTGTTTAACTAAATGATAGTTTGTTAATTTTAATATAAATATTTACAATTGGATGTACCTATAAATAACCATATACACTCGATCGGACACGATGGGCTGGATATTTATATGTACGAATAATCGTTCATTTAACCGGACACGGGAATGAATTAATAGTCTATGGAATTATTAAAACAGGGGTGAAATTATGTACAAGGACACTTGGCATAATTGATAACAAAGTATTAAAACCTTGTTACAGTTTAAGTCCCCAATTAGTTGGAATATTTGACTTCGGGTATAAGGATAATTTGACGAGGATACTCGCACTTTATATTTATGACTGATGGACTGTTATGGACAAAAACCAGACGGACATATTAAATAATCTAGGACAAAGGACAATTAACCCATGGGCATAAAACTAAAATCAACGCGTCAAACATCATGATTACGGAAGTTTAAATAAGCATAATTCCTTTATTTTCATATTTAATTGCACTTCTAATTATCGCACTTTTATTTATTGTCATTATATTTAATTGCACTTTTAATTATCGCACTTTTTAATTATCGCAATTTTATTTCATCGCACTTTTATTTATTGCAATTTCATTATCGTTATTTACTTTACGCTTTAAATTAAGTCTTTTATTTATTTAATATTTTACATTAGGTTTTAACTGCGACTAAAGTTTTAAAATCGACAAACCGGTCATTAAACGGTAAAAACCACCCCTTTATAATAATAATATTACTTATATATATTTGTATTTTTATAAATTAAAACTAATATAGCGTTAAGCTTTGTTTAAAAGATTCCCTGTGTAACGAACCGGACTTACTAAAAACTACACTACTGTACGATTAGGTACACTGCCTATAAGTGTTGTAGCAAGGTTTAGTTATATCCGTTCTATAAATAAATAAATATCTTGTGTAAAATTGTATCATATTTAATAGTTTTTCCGAGTAAATTTAAGCTATTTCATATACAGCTCGCATAACATCAGTAGTGTTAGAACATACACTAAACCCAAAAATATATTTCATCCACTAACGGTAGCGAACCGTCCGAATGAGGCTCGTAGAGCTCATGTGATCACATAATATAAGTTCTCCCTTACACCCTGCAAGTATAACTAATGATAATCGAATTGAGGCTTTTTGTTCTAACTCGTTGTGGAATGTTTGTTTTCGTACTTGTGTTCAAAGTATAAAGTATGTAGTATAAAACCGTATATGTTTCTCATCCCATGATTTAAAGTATAAAAGTTGTTGAAAGATGGGACTATGATCTCACCTCGAGTGCACGAGTATAAATGTACTTCACAAAGTAAACGTGTGCATGAAAGTTGCTTAGCCTTGACCTAAACAAGTAAGTTGTATCAATTAACCGTTTACGACACACGGACGGGAGAAATGTATTCAATTAGTCCTATAGCTTGTTATGACTCGAATAGTATAGCATGTGAATCACGTTGTCAAGTTTCATGCAAGAATCAAGTATAAAGGTACGTTAGAACGATTGCATAAGTGTTTGATTAAGTTTGACTAAAAGTCAAACTTGGTCAAAGTCAAAGTCAACGAAAAAGTCAACACGTTCGGGTTGGGTCCCGAACTATTTTCCTAAGCTTAGAAATAATATATGAGCATGTTGGCCAAGTTTCATGTCAATCGGTGGGTGCGTAGCATAGCTAGAATTAAATGAAAACGGAAATTTTTAGGCAGCCTGCCTCAGATGCGCCGCATCCAAGGCAGATGCGCCGCATCTGTGTCTGGTTCAGCAATTCTGGGGCAGTTTAACACTTAGACGAATCCAACTTCAAACAACCATAACTTATGAACCGTAAGCATTCAAAACACGTATCTTATATCGTTGGAAAGGTATTTTGACGAGGAATACAACTAAACACTTTTCATCAATCAAGTTCATAATTTACAAAAACAAAAATCTCGTCGAATGATCGTTAAACGTTCAAAATCAAAGTTTCAAGTTCATAATATGCATTTCTTGACTCGGGAATCCAATCTACACATACGATATGCCGTTTCGAAGGTAATTAAACATACAATACAATTAAACACTTACTAATGACATTTCATGGCATTCAATGCATCAAAAGTTCATTTCAAAGTTCATCAAACCCTAACCAAAATCATGAATTCAACCATTTTGCAAATGAAGCTTTTCTAAATCAACCTACACATCAAAATGAAGCTAATGATGCTAGTAACACATTTAATACATGAACTTTAACATTTAAACAACATTTAATCATCCAAAATTCAAGATTAAACAAACCCATTTCAAGTTCATGCTAGTTTATGCAAAACAACAAGATCGAGCAATTAAATCATATATTTATGCTAGACACAAGCCATAGACACTAACTAACACCATTTCAAGTCAAAAACACGAACTAGAAAAATCTAGAGTTTTAGAAATGTTACCCAAACGAGATGAAATTGGTACCAAAATGTAGAGGATGATGAGAGGATCACGAATATGTAATTTGTTTTGATGTTTGCTTCTCGGTTTAGAATTAGATGATGAATCAAGGATTTGAAGTTTGAGAGCAAAATAAAGGAAGTAAGAAAAGAGAGATGAGATGATGGAATGAAATGAGTGGTGGTGGGTTACTAGTTAACTAAATTTTCCCAAGTGGCAAGATTATGTGATGACCCGGGAATTTCCGACCAAATTTAAACTTAATCTTTATATGTTTCCGACACGATGAACAAAGTCTGTTAGGTTGAGTCTCAAAAATTTTGAACTGTTTTAGATATTCAATTGACCTTCGACTGTTCTCAATGATTCACGAACAACTATTTGTAAACAGATACATATATATTTAAGAAATAAATATAAATATCAATTCGAAATATAATTTGGAATATTATATTATTTAGTTATTAGAATTAAATTTATAAAATAAAATAATATAAGGTATTATAAAATTTATTGTGTGTATATATATATATATATATATGGCTTCCAAGAGAATTATTAAACAATTGTAAAGCTCAATTGTTAGTCGAATGATATTAAACGAAGATAAAAACGAATACTTATAAATATACAATATATAATTGTAATTTATTACATAATATATTTACACAATTTTTATACATAATTATTATAGGTATATTATAGATATATATATATATATATATATATATATATATATATATATATATATATATATATATATATATATATATATATATATATATATATATATATATATATATATATATGTATATAGGCATTATAGGAAGAAATTAGAATATTGCAGTCTATGTAAAATATTAGTATGTTATTAATAATTTGTTATATTAATGTTATAAGTGTTATTATTATTATTAATATTGTTATAATTATTATAATTATTTACATTATAATCAAAAATTATTATCGTTAAAAATAATTATTATTATTAATATTATTATTATTAATGCAACTTAATTAGTAATATTATTAATACTATTATTATTAATGTTAATTGTATTATTAATAATATATTTATTTATATTTAGTTATTAGTAATATTAATATAAATATATAAAAAGAAAAATAGAATCCTAGGCTATATTGATACCTGATTTATTTCATATTTTTTCTTCCCTTTTACGATTTTCCTTACCTACTCCATGTTTCTATATTTGGGTTCTTGTGTCTGCTTAAAGTAGAGGTATCGAATAAATATCAGAGGATAACAACAAATAATAATGCATCAATTATTCACCTAATTTCATTACTTTCGTTATTTAACTGCTATTATCTAATACTACTCAAAATTCACAGAAAATAATAGGAGCTGGAAAACATCACATTATTCTTGAACCAAATTATCAAAAGCTCGATTCAATATCAATTTTCAAAATCTAAAAGTGCAGTTTTGTTAGGAATCGTTTACTCGTACTTTCTTCAAAATCTCAGGTTCTAATTCGTTCTATCGAGTTCAAATTTCTGAGTCAAAGTTTCAAAGTTTAAAAGTCAACAATTTGTTCTACAAACGAATTCATGATTTCTGTTATGTTTTAAATATAATTGATGATTTATAAAGTTTAAAGGCACGATTTAGAACTTTTTTCATGTAGAGGTCATTAACTAAAACGTACTAGAATTCAAAAAAGCTATTTTTTTTTTGTTTCTTCACTCGTCGAACAGCAGCAGTTAGAGTGCTGTGATTTTTTTTTCTTCTTCTTATTTTCACTTTAATCTAAACCTAATCTAAATATTTATGTTATAAAGCCTAAATAATTTTTGTAACTCAATTTGATGGGTACTGAATTAAATTGAGTCGATTGATTTTGATGAAGAAGGAGAAGATGTTAAGGGTTAATTGATACGGGTTAAATAAATATACTTCGGTATTTAATCCAGAAAAGCAGACGTGGTAGAATGGTTGAGGGGTGTTTCTTGTGAGCGAGAGGTCTCGGGTTCGAGTCCCGCTGGTGGCATCTTTTTCTTTTTCAGCCTATTTTAAAGGTAGTGATTTTTATTATTATTATTATTATTATTATTATTATTATTATTATTATTATTATTATTATTAGTATTATTATTATTATTATTATTATTATTATTATTATTATTATTATTATTATTAATGTTGTTGTTGTTGTTGAGTTAATGAATAATATATGATGATGTATGATTATGATGGAAATGATATAGAATTAGATTAAGTGATGATAATGATTAATATCTTATGATAATTATGTTTATGACTTAGAATGATGATGATAATGGTATATATGAGAATGATGAAATCAGATGATATGAGATGATATTTGATATCGTGTTAATGATAACCGGTTATGATTATGAAATATGGTTATGATGTGTGATTATAAATTATGATTTTGATTTATGATTAAAATTACAATTATGATTTAGATGATGAATGATTATGATGTTAAGATGATGATGTTAGAATCGCAATAATAATGATTCAAGAATGATAATATGACGATAATGATATTACAAGAAATAGACATGTTAATGATAATCAATTATGGTGTATGATATGGCGATCATGATGATATAATCCCTAACATTATAAACAATTATGATTAGTATTATTTCAAGAATTATAATTATTATCATTATTATTATTACTGTTATGATTTTAGTTACCATTATTATTATTAGTATTATTGTTATTATTATATGAATATAATGATTATGAATATTATTATTATTATTATTATTATTATTATTATTATTATTATTAGTAATTTTTTTTACAAGCATTATAATTGTTAATGCCATTATTATCATAATTATAAGTATTATATCTAGTATTATTATTATGTAAGTACTAAAATCAGTATCGTGACTATCATTATCAGTAAAAATCAATATTGTTACAAGTAATATTACATATAAGTATGAATATATTATATCAACAATCTTAATATAAATATTAATATAAAATAAATTAGGTATTTGTAATATATATATACATATATATATTTATAACTATATAAATAATAATCATTTTCAAATATATATACAAATTAAATAAATATTATATAAAGTTATAATATATAAAATTGTTCGATTACGATTATATGTATTAATTAATATACAAATGATATAGGTTCGTGAATCTGAGGCCAACCCTGCATTGTTCAGTTATTCAGTGTCGTCATATGTATTTTTACTACAAAATACATTAGGTGAGTTTCATTTACCTTTTTACCCTTTATATTTTTAGGCTGAGAATACATGCGCAATATTTATAAATGTTTTACAAAATAGACACAAGTACGTGAAACTACATTCTATGGTTGAATTATCGAAATCGAATATGCCCCTTTTTATTAAGTCTGTTAATCTAAGAATTAGGGAACATACACCCTAATTGACGCGAATCCTAAAGATAGATCTATCGGGCCCAACAAGCCCCATCCAAAGTACCGGATGCTTTAGCACTTCGAAATTTATATCATGTCCGAAGGAGGATCCCAGAATGATGGGGATATTCTTATATGCATATTGTGAATGTCGGTTACCAGGTGTTCAATCCATATGAATGATATTTTTGTCTCTATGCATGGGACGTATGTTTATGAGAAATGGAAATATGAAATCTTGTGGTCTATTAAATTTATGAAATGATTATTTATGTTAAACTAATGAACTCACCAACCTTTTGGTTGACACTTGAAAGCATGTTTATTCTCAGGTATGAAAGAAATCTTCCGCTGTGCATTTGCTCATTTTAGAGATATTACTTGGAGTCATTCATGACATATTTCAAAAGACGTTGCATTCGAGTCGTCGCGTTCATCAAGATTATTATTAAGTCAATTTGTAACAGACTGAAACCAGGGCTAGTTGTAAGTTGCCTATTTTGCCCTTAGGGTTTGTGCTTAGTCTTAAGTGCTTTTATTTTAATTATTTTATTAGTATTTTATTATAATTGTGTTGTGACCAGTTTGTGACAAGGGTCCCAGAACAGGTTTGTTTATTATATTTGGACCTCGTTTGGGCTACCTAATCTTGTGCGAAAGAAATTAGATAACTGGTAAATACCCGTGTGATATGGGGTATGGGTTTATAACCCAATATTAAGTGTATGTCCTGGATTCTTCTACCATTTTCTCAAAATAAACACACACACACAAACGCATACCAAACGCACCCATGATCATAAACCCTAACTTGATTTGTGAGCTTTTGGATTAATTGAAGTTAGCAATCGATTCCTTGTGTTCTTGTGATCATCTTAAGGTAAGTATTACAAAGATTTATGTATTAATCTTGTTGGAAATTGGGTTTTGGGTGCAAATGGGTTTTTGATGAATTTTGAGCTTGAATCTTCATATTATGTGTTTGTATGTGTTAATTGATGTTAGAAATAGGTTGTATATATGTTTAGTAGCTTCCATGTGGTTAAAATTTGATCAAAATCGCTCAAAAATTGAGTTTTTGGGGAAAAATGTTCGAAATCAGCGTTTTTTGTTCGAAACCCAGTTGCTACAGTATTTTGCTACAGTACCCGAATTGCTACAGTGCCCGAATTGCTACAGTGTCACTATTTGCTACAGTGTTCGGTATTTGCTACAGTGTCACTATTTGCTACAGTACCGAGTTGATACAGTGCCCGAGTTGCTACAGTTTCACTATTTACTACAGTACCGAGTTGCTACAGTGTCACTATTTACTACAGTACCGAGTTGCTACAGTGCCACTATTTGCTACAGTACTTTTATGAAATTGAAACGGGCGTAACTTTCAAAACGTAACTCCGTTTTTGATGAATAAACTATCGTTAGAATCGTAATAAAGAATACTTTTCAATGGTAAACTTTTAAGAAACTAGATCAAACTTTTTTTGGGCCGGAAAAGGAGTTTTAGTGTGTATGTCGTGTTTTGCACGCACCTGTATGCCATTATTGAGTGGAGTCATGATGTAGACTCATAAAATTATGAATATATGGTGTTATGACCTAGTTAATCGTATGAAATGATTATATTATTTATTGGATATGTATATTAACTTTGTTTGTGTTGTTCTCAGGTTATAAGGACAAGGAGGAAGCTCAGAAATAATAACTGAGCAGTTGCTGGTAATTGGTGAGTGGGTCTATCTCCGGATAGAGTTTAAGTAGCATATCATGCTACTGTGGTTGACTCTTTTACCATGCATAGTGTAGAAATTGTCATGTTAGAATAATATAGTATGTCTGATGTTGTATGTGAATTATGTGTACACTGTGTGAATGACACCAGTCGGGCCTAGGGAGACTGGGGACTTGAGACCGTGCCTAGGAGAGGTTAGAGTCCGTATGAGGTCAACCGTGCCTAGGGGAGGTTGGGTCCATAGGCTACTGATTGTGGAGTATAGTGTGAATGATGCATCCCCTGCATCTGGATAACTATACTGTGAATTGAGTAGCAGGGACTATCGGTAGACTCAAGTCCGATCAGCTAGGAGTCGTGTGCTCGTACAAGCCGCCGATCCTCGTATTGTCTTATTGTATGCTAGTTGATAGTTAGCATGTGTTGTTGTTAGTATATAGCTTGTGTGTGACTTAAGCTATATCTGTTAGATAGATTCCATTCACTTAGCGGTGCGCTAATCCCCCACATATTCTCCCCTTGCAGGTTTAGGTACTGCTAGTCGGGAAAGGTGCTATTGCAGAAGACATGTTTGACAACCCAACTCTGATGTGGACTTTTCTATAAATAATGTTTTGTGATAACGTAACACCGTTGTGTAAACTTAAACGTAATGACGTGACTTATATTGTGTTTGTTAATAAAGTCTTCCGCTGTGTATTTAAAAAAAAATGGCCGGTGTTACACAATTATAGTTAGATATATTATGAAATGGTATGTCTGCCGTCAACTTTTGATGTAATGAAAGATAGTCTTTTCAAAAACGAATGCAATGTTTGTAAAATGTATCATATAGAGGTCAAGTACCTCGCGATGTAATCAACTGTTGTGAATCGTTTATAATCGATATGGTCTTCGTCCAGATGGATTAGGACGAGGCGCTTCAGTTGGTATCAGAGAAGTGGTCTTAGCGAACCATGTCTGCATTAGTGTGTCTAACTGATAAGTCGTTAGGATGCATTAGTGAGTCTGGACTTCGACCGTGTCTGCATGTCAAAAGTTTTGCTTATCATTTCGTGTCAAAAATTACCTGCTTATCATTCTTAGAGAATCACTTGCTTATCATTCTTAGTCTAGACACGTTTTACTGCATTGACTGCATGAATAGTGTATAGACAAAATTCATATCTTGGCGTATTTGCTACTTCATATCTTAGCGTATCTGTAACTGTAACTTTGCCTGACAACTTTCGTAGATTCCTCTGTAACTTATGGGATTTTAGTATTATATATGCATATGTAAATTATGTATTGCAGGGTACTAATCTACATCCTATAATCTGTTTCTTATCGAAAATCCTTCAGCTGATCGTACGAGATGAATCCTGTAACCAGTTCGAGTCCCTCAGATTCCGATAGCTATTCTGATAGTTATTCCGACAGCTATTCCGACATAGAAGTTCACCTAAGCTCCGAAAACAGCGTCACCGGCATGAATCAACCAATCAGCCATTATCAATTCATCTGACGAGTTCGTAGTCGACTTAATTAATGGAAACGCGCAGAAGGCAATCCCTTCCACCAACCGAATTCACCTCTTGACAATGAACCTGAAGCGTTTACCGGCGAACCTGTTCGAGACTCCACTTTCAGTCTCATTTCCAGGGTAACCCGACAAGATTATATTCTATCCACAATTCTGAACCTTATTCATCCGCTCGTTCCGACCGACAATCATCCTGGAGTAATAAGTCAATGAACTTCGCGCTCGAATAATCAATTTGGAGAATATGGTGCAAAATGTACCAGCTTCAGCAACATCACCGGCACCAACAGTACCATCAATAACAGCACCAGTACCATCAACAATCCATGCTTCAATATCACTATCTGTACTTCGAGTAGATCTTCGTTCTACGTATCGTTCTACCTCATTTATCTTCGTTCGACATGGAAAATATGTAATCTCTAAAGTTTTAGAGATTATTTATTCTAGTTCCAACTGAAAACTAAATGAGTTTAATATTATATTAACTCATTAAATCCATGATTACATCTGAAGAAATATATATATATATATATATATATATATATATATATATATATATATATATATATATATATATATATATATATATATATATATATATATATATATATATATATATGTTTTCATAAAGATTGTAATTAAAATTTTTTTTTGTACAAACTGTTAATGGTGAAAATATTTTAACGGGTAGGTAATACCCGAGGAATATTTAGATTTCACATTAATAAATTACACTGTACATTCTTCGAATCTGATTCAACGGTCATTTCCTATCCTACTTACATCAACAAGATATACGAATCCGATCACCACAAAATAACCATTTTCATTCAATTTCATATTTGGATTTTGACCTATCAGAATCCAACAAGTGGCATAATGAAGAAAACATTGGACAAAATAAAATTTGTTAGAAACAAACAAATTAACTATGAAAAAAAAAATTTGTTAAGAATCCACGCTAACTGTTTCCAGCTAACTGTTCCTAACTAACTGATTACATTTTATTTTATCATAATTTATTTATCGCAATTTAATTATCACAATTTACATTCTCGCAATATACTTTCTCGCAATTTTATTTATCGTCATTTAATTTCTGTTATTTATTTACGCACTTTAAATAACGGGACACGTATACACAGTTTTGACATATCATATCGACGCATGTATATATATTATTTGGAATAACCATAGACACTCTATATGCAGTAATGATCGAGTTCTCTCTACAGGGTTGAGGTTAATTCTATAATAATATATATACTTTGAGTTGTGATCGAGTCTGAGACATGTACACGGGTTACGTTACGTATTAATTGATTCGAATATTATATATTAAGCTATATATGAAATATTTGACTGTCAACTGTGGACTATCGACTATGGACTAATAACATTGGACAATTAAAATGAATTAAAATATTGATTATAATATATGAAACTAACAATTCTTCAAGTTTGCCACTTGATCTCATCTTAAACCTCATTTGTATCTTGACGATTCCAATCAGCGTTCAAACATTTCATAATTCTTGAAAACACCTCAATCGAGAAAATGAACCAACCGCACTTCATCTACGGGAGAAAAGATTGATGCATTTAGTTATGCATCTGAAAAACTCTCGGAAACTGAGTAAACGTTTAACACGTATCTGTGCTAATTCCTTTAGTGTTATTATTACCCAAAATAACTTGTTGATTCCTTTCGAAGTAGCAAATTTTGTCACAGCTCCAGCAAGACAACTTCGACTTTTCGTTCGAAACAACCTTATAATCACCTTGATATATACGTGTGCTCTTTTATTGTTACCGGGGAACCTTTCATATTACATCATATTACCATCAGCGTTTAATCATCTAAAAACACAATTCACCCGAAACCGCCTCGAATTGATAACCAATTATCCAGATATCGTAGCATTAAATACAGAGGAGACAGAAAAATGGTAGATGATCTAAACGGCTAAAAGTTTGATGATAAATAAAGGAGTGTTACGAACGCTCGATAGAAAATTTGGTACTGAAAAAAACAGATTGAGCTAACCATGAAGGAGACCAAGGACAAATACAAGGACCAAACCCTATATTCAAAGGATCCAGGTAATTCTGGATCCGATGAAATCTTTAGAGAATATCTTGCTCCGAGGTCATGTTAAAATCTTGCGGAAAATCTTTCTTCATCAACCATCGAACTTAGAAATCCCAAAATATCATCATAAATATCTTCAATATTTCTGAGGATATTTTCATAAATCTTCTTGTCCGAAAATAGTTATCTCTTCGTGCTATCAATGTTACATCATATAGAAACTGTTAGTTTCTATATTCTGTAAACTTTCGAGCTTAAAATATGAATGTTATTGAAGTAATGTTGGGAACTGATGCATGAGTTAGTATAATATAATGACACTTGATCAACGTGATTATATTACAGTAAGTCATGCTAAGTTTCTAAATGGGACATGATGATTCACAGATTATAACGTCATCATATGCCATATTACACGACTCTTACATTTTATCTTGATAGTTCTATCTTTCCCGGATATTCTGGTAATTTGACGAATCAAGATCGTGTTATTACCATTTGTTTCTTAGAACATTAACCATGTTCATTTCAAAATTCATATCTATGAATTCTGGACCGTTGCTCGCTTTAATAGAGGTCGAAAGGATAAGGCAAAGAGATCGAAACTATAAGAGAAAATATAAAGCCCAATGATCGAAACTATAAGAGAAAATATAAAGCCCAATGACAATGCCGAAATTACAAACCGTGGATATCAGTACGTATAGCAATATAAAGACACGGGAGGATTATAAATACAATAATCCCTAGAGCATAACAGAAATAAACAGATTCTTCAGGTGGGAGTTGGAAAAGAAGAACGATCATTGCGATAGTTAGAATAAGAACAAGGATCAGAACAGGGTTAAGCATTTTCATAAATCTTTTGAATTTGGGAATTGAGTATAGAAGTAGTGAAAACAAATGGAACAGAAAAGGTAAATTTATAAAGGAAATATCAGACGTAGTAATCGAAACAGATTATTGCATTTAATCAAAGAAGATTCTGATTTCCTTAATCGCCGAAGAACCAAATCTTATTACGAAGATTTTCTTTAAATCCCACGAATTCCGGAAATCAATCATAACTACATCATCGGTTAAAACGAATATACATTTGCTCATTTCACCTTTCTGCGATAGCTTCACTTATACTTTTCGCATAATCAAATTGTTTTATCTAAATTACTCAATGATGATAAAACTTTATTTATCAACTCATATTCGTCATGAAAACATTTTGATTGTTAGCCATGACGACCTCACTCAAATTTCGGGACGAAATTTCTTTAACGGGTAGGTACTGTGATGACCCGGGAATTTCCGACCAAATTTAAACTTAATCTTTACATGTTTCCGATACGATGAGCAAAGTCTGTTAGGTTGAGTCTCAAAAATTTTGAACTGTTTTAGATATTCAATTGACCTTCGACTGTTCTCAACGATTCACGAACAACTATTTGTAAACAGATACATATATATTTAAGAAATAAATATAAATATCAATTCGAAATATAATTTGGAATATTATATTATTTAGTTATTAGAATTAAATTTATAAAATAAAATAATATAAGGTATAATAAAATTTATTGTAAATATATATATATATATATATATATATATATATATATATATATATATATATATATATATATGGCTTCCAAGAGAATTATTAAACGATTGTAAGGCTCAATTGTTAGTCGAATGATATTAAACGAAGATAAAAACGAATACTTATAAATATACAATATATAATTGTAATTTATTACATAATATATTTACACAATTTTTATACATAATTATTATAGGTATATTATAGATATATATATATATATATATATATGTATATAGGTATTATAGGAAGAAATTAGAATATTGCAGTCTATGTAAGATATTAGTATGTTAATAATAATTTGTTATATTAATGTTATAAGTGTTATTATTATTATTAATATTGTTATAATTATTATAATTATTAACATTATAATCAAAAATTATTATCGTTAAAAATAATAATTATTATTATTAATATTATTATTAATAATGCAACTTAATTAGTAATATTATTAATACTATTATTATTAATGTTAATTGTATTATTAATAATATATTTATTTATATTTAGTTATTAGTAATATTAATATAAATATATAAAAAGAAAAACAGAATCCTAGGCTATATTGATACCTGATTTATTTCATATTTTTTTCTTCCCTTTTACGATTTTCCTTACCTACTCCATGTTTCTGTATTTGGGTTCTTGTGTCTGCTTAAAGCAGAGGTATCAAATAAATATCAGAGGATAACAACAAATAATAATGCATCAATTATTCACCTAATTCCATTACTTTCGTTATTTAACTGCTATTATCTAATACTACTCAAAATTCACAAAAAATAATAGGAGCTGGAAAACGTCACATTGTTCTTGAACCAAATTATCAAAAGCTCGATTCAATATCAATTTTCAAAATCTAAAAGTGCAGTTTTATTAGGAATCGTTTACTCGTACTTTCTTCAAAATCTCAGGTTCTAATTCGTTCTATCGAGTTCAAATTTCTGAGTCAAAGTTTCAAAGTTTAAAAGTCAACAATTTGTTCTACGAACGAATTCATGATTTCTGTTATGTTTTAAATATAATTGATGATTTATAAAGTTTAAAGGCACGATTTAGAACTTTTTTCATGTAGAGGTCATTAACTAAAACGTACTAGAATTCAAAAATCTATTTTTTTTTTGTTTCTTCACTCGTCGAACAGCAGCAGTTAGAGTGCTGTGATTTTTTTTTTCTTCTTCTTATTTTATCTTTAATCTAAACCTAATCTAAATATTTCTGTTATAAAGCCTAAATAATTTTTGTAACTCAATTTGATGGGTACTGAATTAAATTGAGTCGATTGATTTTGATGAAGAAGGAGAAGATGTTAAGGGTTAATTGATACAGGTTAAATAAATATACTTCGGTATTTAATCCAGAAAAACAGACGTGGTAGAATGGTTGAGGGGTGTTTCTTGTGAGCGAGAGGTCTCGGGTTTGAGTCCCGCTGGTGGCATCTTTTTCTTTTTCAGCCTATTTTAAAGGTAGTGATTTTTATTATTATTATTATTATTATTATTATTATTATTATTATTATTATTATTATTATTATTATTAGTATTATTATTATTATTATTATTATTATTATTATTATTATTATTATTATTATTATTATTATTATTATTAATGTTGTTGTTGTTGTTGAGTTAATGAATAATATATGATGATGTATGATTATGATGGAAATGATATAGAATTAGATTAAGTGATGATAATGATTAATATCTTATGATAATTATGTTTATGACTTAGAATGATGATGATAATGGTATATATGAGAATGATGAAATCAGATGATATGAGATGATATTTGATATCGTGTTAATGATAACCGGTTATGATTATGAAATATGGTTATGATGTGTGATTATAAATTATGATTTTGATTTATGATTAAAATTACAATTATGATTTAGATGACGAATGATTATGATGTTAAGATGATGATGTTAGAATCGCAATAATAATGATTCAAGAATGATAATATGACGATAATGATATTACAAGAAATAGACATGTTAATGATAATCAATTATGGTGTATGATATGGCGATCATGATGATATAATCCCTAACATTATAAACAATTATGATTAGTATTATTTCAAGAATTATAATTATTATCATTATTATTATTACTGTTATGATTTTAGTTACCATTATTATTATTAGTATTATTGTTATTATTATATGAATATAATGATTATGAATATTATTATTATTATTATTATTATTATTATTATTATTATTATTATTATTATTATTATTATTATTAGTTATTTTTTTTACAAGCATTATAATTGTTAATGCCATTATTATCATAATTATAAGTATTATATATAGTATTATTATTATGCAAGTACTAAAATCAGTATCGTGACTATCATTATCAGTAAAAATCAATATTGTTACAAGTAATATTACATATAAGTATGAATATATTATATCAACAATCTTAATATAAATATTAATATAAAATAAATTAGGTATTTATAATATATATATATATATATATATATATATATATATATATATATATATATATATACATATATATATTTATAACTATATAAATAATAATCATTTTCAAATATATATGAAAATTAAATAAATATTATATAAAGTTATAATATATAAAATTGTTCGATTATGATTATATGTATTAATTAATATACAAATGATATAGGTTCGTGAATCTGAGGCCAACCCTGCATTGTTCAGTTATTCAGTGTCGTCATATGTATTTTTACTACAAAATACATTAGGTGAGTTTCATTTGCCTTTTTACCCTTTATATTTTTGGGCTGAGAATACATGCTCAATATTTATAAATGTTTTACAAAATAGAGACAAGTACGTGAAACTACATTCTATGGTTGAATTATCGAAATCGAATATGCCCCTTTTTATTAAGTCTGGTAATCTAAGAATTAGGGAACAGACACCCTAATTGACGCGAATCCTAAAGATAGATCTATCGGGCCCAACAAGCCCCATCCAAAGTACCGGATGCTTTAGCACTTCAAAATTTATATCATGTCCGAAGGAGGATCCCGGAATGATGGGGATATTCTTATATGCATATTGTGAATGTCGGTTACCAGGTGTTCAATCCATATGAATGATATTTTTGTCTCTATGCATGGGACGTATGTTTATGAGAAATGGAAATATGAAATCTTGTGGTCTATTAAATTTATGAAATGATTATTTATGTTAAACTAATAAACTCACCAACCTTTTGGTTGACACTTGAAAGCATGTTTATTCTCAGGTATGAAAGAAATCTTCCGCTGTGCATTTGCTCATTTTAGAGATATTACTTGGAGTCATTCATGACATATTTCAAAAGACGTTGCATTCAAGTCATCGCGTTCATCAAGATTATTATTAAGTCAATTATAGTTAGATATATTATGAAATGGTATGCCTGCCGTCAACTTTTGATGTAATGAAAGATAGTCTTTTCAAAAACGAATGCAATGTTTGTAAAATGTATCATATAGAGGTCAAGTACCTCGCGATGTAATCAACTGTTGTAAATCGTTTATAATCGATATGGTCTTCGTCCGGATGGATTAGGACGGGGCGCTTCAGATTAGTCCCTCAAGTTTGTAGTCGGGTGCGGGAATTAACCGAACAAATATTTTAAAACGCTAGAGTAAGCGAGAGATGTTATAGTTAAATAACGTAAATGTTAAGAATGTTAGTTAACGAAAGATACGCATTTAGATAACGAAAGATATTATCTAAAAAAAAGATGGGCGTTAAAATAATTTAACGGAAAATGCGGGATGTTACATCACCTACACCTTAAAAGAAATTTCGTCCCGAAATTTAGTTGGAAGTAGTAGTTGTTGTTTCTTCTTCGAAAACTTGCATTGCCAATTCTACGAATAAGTGAAGGTACTTCCTTGGGCATTTCAACGAACTTTGACAGTCGGGATCTTACGTTGTTTCAGAGTTTGGTTTCACGATCCATAATTTCAATCGGTTCTCCTATGAAGTAGAGTTTGTCATTGATAGTAAGCTCATCAAAAGGAATACAAGTTCTTGTTCGGCAAGACACTTTTTTTTTCAAGTTTGATACATGGAATGTAGGATGAACGGAGACTCAAACTAGTCGGAAAACCTAAATGGCTAGCAACGGGTCCAAAACGCCCCAAGATTTTCAAAGGATCAAAATATCGCGGATTTAGCTTTCTACGTTTCCCGAAACGGATTACACCTTTTCAAGGTGCGACTTTTAATGTTACGCGGTTACCCACTTGGAATTCGAGAGGTTTACGTCTAACATTGGCATAACTCCTTTGGCGACTACGGGCCGTTTTGAGCCTTTCTTGGATTTGAACAATTTCTTAGTTGTTTCATGAATGAGTTCGGGTCCGGTGGCTTTCTTGTCACCTACTTTGGTTCAACAATTAAGAAAACGACAATTATGGCTATATGAGTTTTCGAAAGGTGTGGCGTTAATACTCGAATGAAAATTTTTGTAGTACTAGAATTCGGCTAAAGGCAAATACTTTTCTCAAGTAAATTTGAAGTTGATAACACAAACTCGTATTATGGTTTCCAAAGTTTGAATCATATGTTTGTTTGGTCCATCAGTTTGTAGTTGATGTGCTGTATTCATGTCTAAACGTGGTCCCGAGGCTTTTTGTAAGGCACTCCGAAATTTAGAAGTGAAACGAGGATCTCGATCCAAAATGAGGTACAGTTCTTTTAAGATACATTTGAACAAGCTTGTTAGGACCTGAAAACGTTTGTTAGAACAAGTTTCTCAAGAAAGTCGCGTCGCGGAAGATTTATCGGTTTTCGAAAATGTTTGTTATAGCAAGTTTCTTATCGGGTTCTGAAAACGTTCGTTAGGACTATTCACCCTCGTGGTGAATACTAGTATAACGTGAAGAGTCTCTCTCTCCATTGAGAATTTAGATAAAAGATTTCCTTAGATGGAAGTACGAGTGTAATGCGAGAGAAGTTTCTGCCTCGATGTGAGCATAACGAGCATATTGTAGTTCGTCGATAAAACTACGCGAAAACGAGATAGTATACATGTGTAACATATGTTTGAAGTCGAAAGAATTTATCGTTCATTCGGAAGCATAAATATGGTTCGACAATAATCGAAGGTGTGTCCCTGGTATGGTTGTTATCAGTATTCTCGGAGTTTTCGGATATCCAACATGAAAAATGAAGTCATGTACATGGCACATGGTGGTGATTAGGTTGATCGAGTCCAATCACCATCACGAGTCATTAGAACTTTGGTATGACTTACCGTAATATAACCACGTTGATCGAGTGTCATTATATTACGCTAACTCATACCTCCATTCCCACATCACTCTATAGATTCAAGTTCGTGTAATCGTGAAGTTTTAAAATGAACAAAGTGTAACGACGTCTCTAACGTGACTCGTATTGAATCAAAAGAATTAGTGCAACTCTAAAGAAGCGTTCCCCGAGGGAAGTGTATAAATGGTTGTTCACGTCAATGCGGTTCAAGTCAAACAATAATGTATTCCAGTACGAGAAGTGTAACGAATCATGATAACGAATAGTACGCAACCGTAGTGATAAATAGTGATGACGATACTCACCTAGAGTAGTGATGGTAGTAACAAGAAGTGGTAGATAGTAAGGAACACCAGTGTGACACCGATAGTAAGTTGAAACGGTGGCGAATAACAATCTGGGAGATAGAGTTCCCGAACAAGTATGACTAATGAAGTCTTCGTCGTCCTTACGCGTATGAATCTTGAATTTACGTGTGTTACCTTAAAGTTGCAGAATACGAGTTCGTATGATGAAAGTTTGGTACCACTAAGAAGTTTGCTTAAGAGTGATTCAAGTATAATGCACAAGTAGTCAAGTAAGTGCTATCTATAGCAAAGGTATGTCAGAATGCAATGGCTAACTATCCGGTTGTAGTCTAGATTCACTAATACGTCCTAACGACCCTGTCAGACACACTAATGCATATCCTAGTTCCCTACAACCAACGCTCTGATACCATCTGTAACGACCCGACAAAATCGTCATTGACGGCGCCGTTAACTTAGGTCCCATTGCGTGGTCATAGTCCCTATATGAGACGCGTTTGACCAAAATCATGTCGCATTCATTTGAAACGTACAAGACTTACAAAGTTTAGTTTACCAAATGGTTCGACAACAAGTTTAAGTTTACAAAAGATGTAAAGTATAAATGAAATAAACTTGCGACATAATATAAGTTGAAAATCACGGTTGCTATAAATAGCGTAAGTATGTATGCTATAAGTTTGAATCCAAAGGTGCTATCACTAGCGTATGCATGTATGCTTGACCCCAAGCAAGTAATCAAAGTGTGCGGAAGCATGTATCAAGTAGCCAAGTATGAACCTGAGAAACATATAGAAAACTGTCAACGAAAAACGTTGGTGAAATCATAGGTGTTGTAATAAATGTTGTTTTTGAACCACAAGATTTTGTATTTCCATAACGTTGATTATCTGAATCGTTTGCATTCCAAAAGTATGTTCGCGAGCATCCAATTATCAAGACTTAACTGTTTTGTACCCTGTTACGTAGTGTTAGAACATACACTAAACCCGAAAATATATTTCATCCGCTAACGATAGCGAACCGTCCGAATGAGGCTCGTCAAGCCCATGTGATCACATAATATAAGTTCTCGCTTACACCCTGCAAGTGTAACTAATGATAATCGAATTGAGGCTTTTTGTTCTAACTCACTGTGGAATGTTTGTTTTTGTACTTGTGTTCAAAGTATAAAGTATGTAGTATAAAACCGTATATGTTTCTCATCCCATGATTTAAAGTATAAAAGTTATTGAAAGATGGGACTATGATCTCACATCGAGTGCACGAGTATAAATGTACTTCACAAAGTAAACGTGTGCATGAAAGTTGCTTAGCCTTGACCTAAACAAGTAAGTTGTATCAATTAACCGGTTACGACACACGGTCGGGCGAAATGTGTTCAATTAGTCCTATGGCTCGTTATGACTCGAATAGTATAGCATGTGAATCACGTTGTCAAGTTTCATGCAAGAATTAAGTATAAAGGTACGTTAGAACGATTGCATAAGTGTTTGGTTAAGTTTGACTAAAAGTCAAACTTGGTCAAAGTCAAAGTCAACGAAAAAGTCAACATGTTCGGGTCGGGTCCCGAACTATTTTCCTAAGCTTAGAAATCATATATGAGTATGTTATCCAAGTTTCATGTCAATCGGGGGTGCGTAGCATAGCTAGAATTAAATGAAAACGGACATTTTTGGGTAGTCTGCCTCAGATGCGCCGCATCCAAGGCAAATGCGCCGCATCTGTGTCTGGTTCAACAATTCTGGGGCAGTTTAACACTTAGACGAATCCAACTCCAAACAACCATAACTTATGAACCGTAAACATTCAAAACACGTATCTTATATCGTTGGAAAGGTATTTTGACGAGGAATACAAGTAAACACTTTTCATCAATCAAGTTTATCATTTACAAAAACAAAAACCTCGTCGAATGATCGTTAAATGTTCAAAATCAAAGTTTCAAGTTCATAATATGCATTTCTTGACTCGGGAATCCAATCTACACATACGATATGCCGTTTCGAAGGTAATTAAACATACAATACAACTAAATACTTACTAATAACATTTCATGGCATTCAATGCATCAAAAGTTCATTTCAAAGTTCATCAAACCCTAACCAAAATCATGAATTCAACCATTTTGCAAATGAAGCTTTTCTAAATCAACCTACACATCAAAATGAAGCTAATGATGCTAATAACACATTTAATACATGAACTTTAACATTTAAACAACATTTAATTATCCAAAATTCAAGATTAAACAAACCCATTTCAAGTTCATGCTAGTTTATGCAAAACAACAAGATCGAGCAATTAAATCATATATTTATGCTAGACACAAGCCATAGACACTAACTAACACCATTTCAAGTCAAAAACACGAATTAGAGAAATCTAGAGTTGTAGAAATGTTACCCAAACTAGATGAAATTGGTACCAAAATGTAGAGGATGATGAGAGGATCACGAATATGTAATTTGTTTTGATGTTTGCTTCTCGGTTTGGAAGTAGATGATGAATCAAGGATTTGAAGTTTGTGAGCAAAATAAAGGAAGTAAGAAAAGAGAGATGAGAGGATGGAATGAAATGAGTGGTGGTGGGTTACTAGTTAACCAAATTTGCCCAAGTGGCAAGATTAGTCCCTCAAGTTTGTAGTCGGGTGCGGGAATTAACCGAACGAATATTTTAAAATGCTAGAGTAAGCGAGAGATGTTATAGTTAAATTACGGAAATGTTAAGAACGTTAGTTAACGAAAGATACGAATTTAGATAACGAAATATATTATCTAAAAAAAAGACGGGCGTTAAAATAATTTAACGAAAAAATGCGGGGTGTTACAATTAATTTATAATTTCTAGTACTTATTATAAGTTATTGATATAGTACTCTATATCGTATTGCTCGAATGTATATAACTAAGCTGACGAACAGTACTCGGATTTGCTCAAATGATATATAGTAAATTATTGTCATATCTTATAATAAAATTCCTAATAACTTTAATTCTTAACTTCACCCTTTTAAGATTAAATCCTTTTTTACTAAATCAATTTTACTGTTAATGTTACGTATTTGTTAAGTTATAATTTAAAGAGAATATTAAGATGTTATTCAATCTTTATATATATATATATGTAATAGTGATTTTCTAATAAATAAAAAACTCTAATATTAAACCTTCCCCGATTGACAGAAAGTTCCGCTACTGACACTTGAAAAAGCTGCTTTCAAGGTCTCGTCGCTTTTGTACAAACGATCTAGGCCTGTATTCAGAGTTTCCTTGGATTTGGTAAGGCGAAATGGGGCCACCCCTCCTGGCAAAAAAAGAAAGGCGGGTTCATGCGATTGATTATAAAAAAAAAATTCTTCCTTTTCTTTATGATATATATATATATATATATATATATATATATATATATATATATATATATATATATATATATATATGCAGGTTCAATCGAGAACCAAAAAAATGACAAGAACTGCGAGAACTTTCTAATTTCATAGTTTTTATGCATTCAAATGCAACAAATTACATGCAAATGTTACCTAATGTTCATATCATTAACAAACATATGTTCATTCCCACAAATTAAATGTTAAATGTTAAATATATGAAATGTTCACATGCATCACAAACAAATATGCACATGTGAACGAGAAACTATATAATTGATTATATAGGTTAAATATAAGTTTTTCAAACTATTTTATGTTTCATTCTTATTCCTCATCAACATTTATGAGTGATTCAATCTACTCACATGTGAAAATCTTTGTGAATTAAAAGTTCTCGCAGTTCTCGTCATTTGTGGTTCTCGTTTGAACTTTTAACTATATATATATATATATATATATATATATATATATATATATATATATATATATATATATATATATATATATATATATATATATATATATATATATATATATATATATATATATATATATATCTTTTTATATATGTAATAAAAAACTCTAATATATAAAAAAAAAACTCTAATATATAAATAGAACATTGAGTTGTAGCTCAACTGGTAGTGGTCTGCCGGAGTTCGACTTCGCTGGGCTGCAACATTGCACTCAATATCCCTGACTTGAAGTATCGCCCAGGTCGCCTTTCGCTTATTGCGGGGGCAGCGGGATTTATTGGTCGGTTTTCTCCAAAGTAGTAGTTGGGGGCGTCTTTTGCAACTACATGAGATGAACGCGTGGGTGATTTAGTCTCCTCTAGGTGATTCAAACTGATGTTCAAAAAATATATAAATAGAAATTGAGTTTAGATGTTATTCAATTTTTATATATGTATAATGGTTACTTTTTAGTGAAAAAAAGTTATAATATATTGTTGTCGACCCTATTGCAGTGACGGCTTATATTCTACTTTTGATATAAACAAACGTACGTACACAACATAGACGTGAAATATTAATATTAATATTGATGTCTCCATACTACATTGGAGATCCATATAACATTAAAGATAGACAAAATTAGTTTACACCTAGGTTCACTAAAGGTTTTTATATTTTATAATAACATACATATTAAGAATTAAGATAGACGAAAAATATATGAAAATGACATGATCTACATCGGACCCATAAATTAAATCTCTTCAAGTTTTACACCTAGGTAAAATGGTTGCCTTGAGTGAATTCTTCATGACAACAGTAAAAGCAAAAGTCTCAGTCGGGTCGGGCGGGTTACTTGGATCCGGTACCCATTTAAATGCATGAACCATTTTAGCTAACAACATGTTAACATGCAACGTACCCAAACTCCACGCCGGACAAATTCTTCGACCAGTACCAAACGGTAACATCTTCACTCCCCTCATTCCTGTTATGTCCACATCCGCCCCATCTCCACCTTCCAAAAACCTCTCGGGTCGAAACTCACCCGGGTTGTCCCAAACTTCCGGATCCTGTGTCACCCACGCGGTATAAAACTCCACACTCACGTCCGTTGGTATCACGTAGCCACCGAGCTCAGTTTGCTCGGTGGCTGCGTGTGATAACACAAAGTGGCTCGGTGGGTGTCGCCGAAACGTTTCTTTAACGATTGCGGATAAATAAACCATGTTTTCAACATCATTTTCTTGAATATCACCATTTACTCCAACTTTTTGGACTATCTCTTTGTATAGTCTTTCTTGAATTTCTTGATTCGTTACTAAATGGAGTAACGCCCATTCGATTATCGTAGCGCTTGTGTCTGTACCAGCGTTGATTATTTCGGATACTAAGGTTACCAATTCTTCATCGCCTAAATGTCCTCGACCGGCCGGTTCAAGGTCGAAAAGTGAGTCAATGTAAGCAGCCCCAACCGGGCTCACCATTTCCAAACCGTCCGGTTTAAGTTGGTTTAAACTTGGATTTTTCATGTTATCTTCACGGCTTTCAAGAAACGCTCTTCTTGCGCTTATCAAAGGGACTAAACACTCCATTTGCTTTCGCCGGAGGTCTTTCGCTGCCGTTAGTTGACGGCGGAAGAGTGGGAGGAGAACCGGCATGAAATCGGGTAGTTTGGGCATGGTGATCATCATCACATCTTTAAGTATGCTTTCAATATTTTTGATTTTTTCTTTTGAAATTCTTGCACCAAAACATAAGCATATTAAAATGCTACAAATTGTGAGCCTACAAGTACTCATGACTTCAACTGACCCATGTTTTAAATTTTCAAATTGAATCATTTTCATGTGTTCTTCGAACGCCCATTTTCGGATCCAACTACATTGTTTGATCCGGGTAGGGCTTATCAACTCTCTTACAAAGTTTTTTCTAAGGGTTCTCCAAAGTGGACCGTATTGTGCGGAGTTAATAGCACACTTTCCGACGCTAAATAGTAGTCGAATAGGGGAATCGGGTGGTCGACTATCAAAAATCGGACCTTTTTGGACTAGGGCTTCATGGATGAGGTCGGGGCTTGTAACAATGACTAAGGTACGTTGGCCCATCTTCATGGTAAAGATAGGACCATATTTGGTACGCAAGTCACGTACGACGTACATGAACGGACGTTTTTGAAGGATGACTTGGACCAGGTTGCCGACAATCGGCCAACCAGGCGGTCCTGGTGGAAGATTTGTTCTTCCACTAGAGGGTTTGGAATGGTGTTTCCACCAAAAGCAAAACAAGAGACATGTTACTAAGGCTAAGACAATGTCGAAAAGTACCATTTTTGTTTGTATGAAGATGGATATGAGTTGATAGATATAAAAGAGCCATAAAACTTAGGGTTTTAAAGAGGTTGAATAGTAAATGAGATAGTAACTACCCTCTGATGAATCCATTGAATACGGTGAAGAAATTCTATTTATTATTGGTAGGGGTATGGTTGTTGTAGGGTTTACATAATTTGCAAGGGGATGTACAAAAAGTAATTCTTATCCTTGTGTATTGTAAAGTTTCTATTTATATTTGCGTACTAGTATAAATAAATGGTAAAAAAAACAACCTACATTTATAGTATTATTCTGATTCAGATTGATTAATCGATGTAAATAAACTCCGTAATATTATTAGAGAAATTTTCTTTATACATAATGGGTACCACTGACATATATGAAGAAAATCAAAATGATCTAACGCACAATATAAATTTATAAATTTTAGTATGTTGATGATATCTCGAACAAGATAGGGCATCTCTTCGACAGTAGGATATGAAGTTAAGGTAACCATAAAATAAAAATTGAAGCCCTTTGATTAACAAGCATTTAAGCTTTTAAATCAATTAAATTCGAATCCGTGTAAAGGGATATAACTAAAACGGTGAGTTTCACTATTTTGATCATATCTTTGTACGTACTCCAGTTTAGTTGATTCAAACGCCCAAACGTTCATGAGTAGTTTTATCTTTATTATGGGGTCAGGACCCCTCCCTACTCTTAAAAAGCCGTGTCCTTAATGGGTATGATATATTGATATATAGAAGTTGAGAAGGCCGAGTTTTCAAGTTACAAGTCAAAGTCAAATATGTAGTTAACTACATGTATAATTAACTTACTGGGATATTAACCAATTTAAATTTAATTAACTAATCATGGTGTTTTTGTTAGACTTAAGAGTGGAAACCAAAAACCATGCATTTAAAGTTTAATCTTATTAGTAAAGCATTTAGGTACTAAAAATTGTTTGTTGTTAAATGAAGACTTGAAAATAGTGTACGAAATCAATTAATGAAAGAGTGATATATAGTTATTTGTTATAATAATAATAATAATAATAATAATAATAATAATAATAATAATAATAATAATAATAATAATAATAATAATAATAATAATAATAATAATAATAATAATAATAATAATAATAATAATAATAATAATAATATAGATATGGATAGTCAATTTTGGTGTATACATATAGTCAATTTTGGTACATAAAGTATGTATTTTTATATTGAGATTTTAGGCTATAAATACTCATGAATGCAAGCATTAAACTTGCACCATTTCTCACACTTACAAAGTGTTTCTTTCTTTCCCTACATTATCATCTACTTTCTTACACTTCATTATTAGTATTCTTAATCAAGAATCAAACCACTAAAGGTAGTTATAAGCCTACTGAATTATAACATAATCAAACCACTAAAGGTAGTTATAAGCCTACTGAATTATAACACGTTATCAGCACGAAGTGCTCCGTATAATCAAGGTTTATCTAAGCAAGTACAAGTCACTAATCAAGGTAAGAAATTCTTTAACGATACCTTCTATTATTTATTAGTAAGGTAAATATTATTATCATCATAAGTAAAATCATATTTCTGTAATCTAATTTTTATTAACTTCACTAACATTTATATTTATGTTATTTAAGTTATATATGGTCTGTTATACCGCCTGAATTATATTTATGTAATCTAACTTTTATTAACTTCACTAACATTTATATTTATGTTATCTAACATTTATGATTACTTATGCAATTAATCATTATTTATTTCATGCATACTAATGTTTATTCTTAAAATTTATTATTTATGCATAATATGTTTATTCTCTTAATCTTCGTATTTATACTAAACGTATTTATACTAAATGTATTTATAGTATTCGTATTTGTACTAATAAAATTCTTTTATTAAAATTATTATTAATACAACGAGTACATAACAGTCGTTAACGTCAACTAACGACGTTACAACGGTCATATATACATAACGGTTGTTAACGTCAACTGACGACGTTACAACGACTATATTTTTCAATTATAAAATAAACATCTCCGTTTTCACATTTTCACAAATCAATCTTCATTTTCTCAGATTACCACTCTCAAAAAGTTTTTTGTAAAGATGATTCACACAAGGATGATTTTTCCTATTGTATTGGTCATACTAACTATCATCATTGTTGCTAATATACCACGGGGTGAACCTATATTCTATCCTGCTCTTGTGGTTTTATCATTTGTAATCATGCCATTATTCTGTTGTTTGCTACTTATGAATTTAAAATGATTCTAATTTCATTTTATTATTTATCTATGAATAGAAGTTGATTATGATTATGATTTATGTTGTTCATCTTTTGATAATAGAAAATGTCGAATTTAAAAAGGCTTAATTTTGCTCTTTTAGAATCAAGTGGGAACAACTACTTAACATGAGTTATGAATGTAGAAAAACATCTCGAATCAATCGGTATTTTAGAAACCCTGAATGAAAATAACAATTGTTCCGAACAAGAGAAAGGAATAGCAAGTATTTTTCTTAGCAAACATATTGATGAGTCCTTAGAATCTACATATTATATGATCGAAGATCCAAGTGTATTATGAAAAATACTCAAAGATAGATACGATATTAATTATCATGAAATAATGGTGATCCATGAAAGAATAAAATTGAAGATGTTAGTAGACGCTCTTATAAGAATTCCGGAGATTCTTATTGATGATCTGGTAACGTGGATCATCAGTCTAGTATTTCTAGAATACATGAACATCTTGTTTAGCTCTACAAATAAGTCCCAAAAGAAAAGAAAACGAGAGTGAATCTGTTGAAAATCTTGATTAAATAAACCCTGAGCTACCTTGAGACTTGAATGTTTTGAATTTTCTAAGATGCCTAGCTTGTTATGTATCACTCATAAATAAATGGTTTTAGACCATAACGCATATGTTTATTAAGTGTTATCTTTTGTGTACTTCATATTGTAACTTGTTTGCAGGTAATATAATTTGATTATCTTGCTGAAATATAACTTATTATTTGCTTATCTTATTTGAAGTTTTAGTATGAATCCTGCTGAAATACAACATCAATTAAATGGTAAAGACCTATGTATTGCAGATAGTGGTAACATAGACACTATGATCAAATCTAAGAAATATTTTATTGATTTAAATCAAATGAAGGAATTATAAATACTATATCAGGTATTGCAAACTTGATATAAGGAACGAAAGAAAGCCAAAATTTATGTTACCAAATGGTACAAATTTTCTGGTAAATAATGCTTTGTTTTCTCTCAAAATCAAAGAGAAATTGATTAAGTTTCTCTGATATATATCATAACGGATATGATTATCAGTAAATGATAACAGAAAATGAGAAATATTTATGCATCACCGACAAGAATCATGAGGTTGAAAAAACTACCAAGGCTTAGTCCTGGTTTACATTATACATATATAAATGTACCAGAAGCACATATGATGGAAAGCACATATGATGATTATGAAAAGCACATATGATAAAAAGCGCATATGATAAAAAGCGCATATGATGAAAAGCGCAGCGCATATGATGAAAAGTGCATATGATAAAAAGCGCATATGATGAAAAGCGCATATGATTAAAAGCGCAGCGCATATGATTAAAAGCACATATGATGAAAAGTGCATATGATGAAAAGCGCAGCGCATATGATTAAAAGCGCATATGGTGAAAATGATATATGATGAAAAGCGCATATGGTGATTAATGAAAAAGCACATACGGTGATTAATGAAAAGAATATTGAGAAAGAATCACCAATGTTTCTTGAAAGAATTCAAGGTTATATATATTGACCAATTCATCCATCATGTGAACCATTTTGATATTTCATGGTTCTAATAGACGCATCTAGCAGATGTTCTCATGTTTGTGTGTTATCAAGCCGTAATATGGCATTTGCAAAGTTTCTTGCACAAATTATTAAATTGAGAACACATTATTCTGATTACACCATTAAAAGGATGAGACTTGATAATGCTGGTGAGTTAACATCTCAAACATTTAATGATTATTATATGTCTACAGGGATTGTTGTTGAACATCCAGTTGCTCATGTGCATACACAAAATTGGTTTAGCTGAATCAATAGATAAACGCTTACAGCTAATAAGTAGACAATTGGTAATGAGTACAAAACTCTCAATATCTATATGGGGACATGTAAATTTACATGATGCGACATTAATTCGCATTAAACCAAGTGCAAGTCATAAATATTCTCCATTACCAACTTAATTTTGGTCGAGACCAAATATTTTCCATCTTAGAACATTTGGTTGTGCAATGTATTTTTAATTGCACCACCACAACAAATGGTTCCTCAAATAAAGATTGGAATATATGTTGGTTATGAAACATCTTCAATCATAAGATATATTGAACCCATGACGGGTGATGTTTTTACAGCACGTTTTGCTGATTGTCACTTTAATAAAACATTATTCCCTATATTAGGGGGAGAAATGAAATATAAATAAAATGATGTTTCATGGTGTGAACATCAATTAAGGTATGTTGATCCTCGCACAAAAGAATGCGAAAAGAAAGTTCAAATATAATGCATATGCAAGAACTTGCAAATTAATTACTTTATGCATTTAAAGATACAAAAATAAGTGACTAAATCATATATACCAGCAGTAAATGCTTCAGCTAGAATTGAAATTACAAAAGCTAGCAATAATGTCACTCATGAGTCTTTGCTACGGCAGAAACGTGGGAGACCAATTGGTTCCAATGATAAAAATCCGTGAAAAATAAAATCAGCTGATAATGAGGTAAAAGAAAGTGTTCAAGAAGAACCATAAATCAATATTCTTTCTGCAGAGGATATTGATAAATGTAAATACATAAATTGCGATAAATTATGCAATATTATGGAAATGAAATGAAAAATCTTGATGAGATATTCTCATATAATATTACAATGACATCATGAATAAAGATGATGATCTAGAACCAAAATCTGTCATTGAATATCAAAATAGACATGATTGAGCTCAATGGAAAGGAGCAATACGAGCTGAATTAGAATCGCTCAATAAAGGAAAAGTTTTTGGATCAATCGTTATCACTTTTAAAGATGTGAAACATATGGGATACAAATGAATTTTTTATCCGAAAAAAAAATGTGCAAATGAAGTTACAAGGCAAAACTAGACTTGTAACTCAAGATTTTCCACAAAGACCAGAAATGAATTATGAGGAAAACTTATCCTCCTGTAATGGATACAATTACTTATTAGATACTTAATCAATCTGGTAGTTACTTAAATGCATCTCATGGATGTTGTTACTACTTATCTGTATGGATCACTTGATAGTGATATATATGAATATACCTGAAGGGTTTAAGGTATCATAAGCATCTAATGCAAAAACACAAGGAAATGTATTCCATTGAATCACAAAGATTTTTATATGGGTTGAAACAATCAGATCGCATATGGTATACCCGATTAAGTGATTAGTTGATAAGAAAAAAGGGATATACAAATAATCTTATTTGCACATATGTTCTTATTAAGAAAACAATGTCCGGATATGTGATTGTAAGTTGTTTATGTCAATGATCATAACATTATATGAACAAATAAAGAGATTAGTATTGACCTGGATTGCAAATTGAGCATATGCCTAATGGTTTACTTGTACATCAAACAACTTATACCGAAAAGATTTTAAAACATTTTTAAAGACAAAACCATTGGTTGTTAGATCACTCAATATTGACACTGATTCATTTTATCACTGTGAAGATCATGAAGATCTTAACGGATCAGAAATTCCATATATTAGTGAAATTGGGACTCTTATATATCTTACAAATTATACAAGACCTGGCATTTCTTTTGCAATTAATTTGTTGGCAAGGTTCAGCTCTGCTCCTACCAAAAGATACTTGAATAGGATCAAACACATATTTCGATACCTTCGAGGAACTACTGATTTATGATTATTTTATTCTAACGAATCAAAACAAGATTTGATTGGTTATGCAGATGCAGGTTATTTATCTGATCCACATAAAGCTAAATCTCAAACTGGATATGTATTCCTAAATGGAGGTACTGCAATATCATGGCGTTCTCAAAAACAAACACTTGTTGCTACATCATCAAATCATGCCGAAGTGATTACATTACATGAAGCTACTCGGGAATGTTTTTGGTTGAGATCAATGACACAACTCATTACTGATTCTTGTGGACTAGAAAGCGATAAAAATCCAATAACTATCTATGAAGATAATGCAGCTTGTATAGCACAGATGAAAGAAGGGTACATCAAAAGTGACCAAACAAAACACATACTTCCTAGATTCTTCTCATACACTCAAAATCTCATTAAGGACAACCACATTGAAATGAGATATGTGCAATCCAGCAAAAACTCTGCTGATCTTTTCACGAAAGCACTTCCAACTACTATTTTCAGAACACACGTTCATAACATTGGCATGAGACATGTTCAAAAGATGTAACAGCTGAAGCGATGTCTACTTGAGGGGGAGTCAACTCCATGTTGCACTCTTTTTCCCTTAGCTAAAGTTTTTTCCCACTGGGTTTTCTTTAGCAAGGTTTTTAACGAGGCAGTAATTTATAGTTGATCTTCAACAAAACAAAATTGCTATCCAAGGAGGAGTGTTATAATAATAATAATAATAATAATAATAATAATAATAATAATAATAATAATAATAATAATAATAATAATAATAATAATAATAATAATAATAATAATAATATATATATATGGATAGTCAATTTTGGTGTATACATATAGTCAATTTTGGTACATAAAGTATGTATTTTTATATCGAGATTTTAGGCTATAAATACTCATGAATGCAAGCATTAAACTTGCACCATTTCTCACACTTACAAAGTATTTCTTTATTTCCCTCCATTATCATCTACTTTCTTACACTTCATTATTAGTATTCTTAATCAAGAATCAGACCACTAAAGGTAGTTATAAGCCTACTGAATTATAACATAATCAAACCACTAAAGGTAGTTATAAGCCTACTGAATTATAACATTATTTATTTATTTATTTATGTCGGAATATATATATTAGTCCTTGTTCATTATTTAGTAAACTTAGAGTAATGTTACGTACGAATCTAACTATAAGTTTTAACAATATATCAAACTATTACAAACAACAAATTCGCATGGTGTCACGACAAAACACACACAATTATTTAATTATACATATATACAATTGAGCAAATTTGTTACTATTCCTCAATAGTAACTTATTTGTCCTTTTTTTTTCAATCCCAAACTATTTCGTCTTTATTCCAACAACTATAACCGCCTTACTTCCGGCAACGCAACTTTTAGACTCTACGCACATAGCTTTTAGACCTAAAAAACCTCATAAACCCACCCCAAACTTTGAACGCAAATACTTTCATTTTTCTAGCTATATAAAAAAGACACCATCTACACAAATTAACTCGCAGCATACGTACAATTTTTACCAGCAATCGGTCTGAAGCGTACTGCCATACGCCACACACATAGGTCATCGGAAATTTCTCCAGCCACTTTTTCTGAGTTTTTCCAGGTAGTATATATGTGTTCTTCAGTGGGAACAAAAGATATCAGCGACGGAAAAAGGAAAGAAAGAAGAAAAGTTCGGACGTTCGGAGGATACCAGAAGCTGGAACGACGCCGAAAAAATCAGGTTTTAGGCGAGACACATGAGAGAAGGCAGAGTCAACAAAAATGTAGAGACTCATAGAAAAGATTTTCAGAAAATATCGTAAATGATTACTTGAGAAGAAGACCGGAGACCAGAGAATCAAATGGAAAAGACAAAATGAGATGAGTAGATTTTCAAGAGAGGAATAAAGAAGGGAGCACGTGATGACTTTTTTAATACTAGCTACATAGATATAGCCCTTGCTCCAATTAAAGACGATTTTCTAATTTATACGGAGTAATTTTTATTACTTGTATAAAAATTTATTTACGTGTTATATAGTAATTATTTATAACAATTAATTTGATACATCTAAAAAAAATATTATACAACATAATTTGGACAGCTCAGGATAATTAATTTATTACAACCCATATAGTAATATATGACAATATGTTTCTTTGCAATAATATGTTTCTTTGCAATTGTATTAGATGTTTAATATGTTAAAACGAATTATTGTCTTCTAGGTTACGTTAACTGCTTTGCTTTAATATATTCTTATTAGAATATATAATTGGATGCTACAAATTTTTTTTACGTAAACGAGGGGTGGCCGTCGCAACGCGCGGCTGACCACCCTGCTTGTTTTAACTATTACCTATACATGCGTACAAAATCAACCAAACTATTTGATCAATAAGTGTCTTATCAAACATTTAGGTTGATCAAATTTGATATTGGTCGAACAACAAAGGTTATGCTACCACTATGTCCAGTTGATTCTTTTTTTTTTTGGTAATGGGTTTTACCCGGTGAATATTTTTTATAAAAAATAATAAAAAATACAAAGGAGAACAACGACCGAAAGCGCGCCTTACGGCCTCACAAACAACCACATAACAAGCTAGACCTAAAAACACCAAGGACTAGCAAACACAAGGACACCTACCTACACACCTAGACAAGGACTCAACAACTACAACCATCCTTTTTTCATGCCAAACGTAGTTGTTGCCTTAATAACATCTTTACCCACCATGAATTCAGCCGTTTCCTCTTTATCAGACTCAACATCACTCGGTTCATCAATTAGGTTATACGCATCCTGATTCAGGGCTCCAAACGAATTTTGAGTATCCACTTGAGAGCCCTTACTTGTTCCAATATCCGAACATCTTTTATCACCCTTTGCAACCTTCGAAAATCCATCATTCTTATCACTTTGGGTCACACTCTTCTTTGGCCTATAGACCAATTTTTGCTTTGGTTTTCCCACACCAAACCCTGCCTTTTGTTTGTTGTTATCCTTAGACACACCCTTCATTGCTTTCTTGCCGACTGTTTCAAAACCATCTTCTTCCTTAGACTGATTTGCTTCGGAATTAGTAACAACTTTCGGACACTGATAATCTGTGTGCCCAAATATAGCACAACACGCACATCGGGGAGGCTTCCATTCATATTCCACTTTTAGATTACATACGGATTTACTCTTCCCATTGATACTACTGATTGCCAATTTGATATTCTCTTTTAACTCCTTATTTGACGAAACTTCAATCAATGCTCGAACAAAATTAGGCCTCCCCCATGACTCTAAACACATAGTACTCGTATATGAATCCAATCTCATAGGAGTACCAATATTTGATGCTATGACGCTCAACCCGATCTCAGTAAATCCTGCAATAGGGATATCATGTATCTTCACCCAAATCGGGACACGATAAATTTTTTATTTATTTAATACACATTTACGCGCCAATTAAATATGTAGACCATTCCACAAGTTCCATTTAAAATGTACCACAATTTAAATGTTTACAAGGCACGAAGGCCATTAATTAAGTTTAATACAAGTTCAACCCACTACAAATGATAGTTTATAATCCAAATGACACCTCGAGCATGGTTTGGGACTAAACTATCCAAAACGTTAGGCCAACTTCCAAAAGCTCCAACGAAACATCATCAAAGGACACCTAGTGCCCAACAACCCCTTTTCCCCTATCCGCACCTGCATCTAAAAAAGGATAAACAACGCGAGGGTAAGCTAAAGCTTAGTGAATGCAATAATTATACACATACATATATAATACACCTACTTGCAAACACTCAAATACACATACCGAAATACATGCTAGCAACACAATTAGCTTATCATCCATACGAGGCTACCAACCTCCAATACCACAAGCTAGCATAACAATCGCATAAATATATATATAACTAGAACAATTTACTAAGCCTTCGCTTACAACACAATAACCATGGTTAACCAATCGTACAAGGGAATGGCGCCTGCGAAAGGCCATCGGAGTTCACAATATCCATTAGTGTACTTAGCACCTCGTATCACTAACCCCCGGGTGGCATCTTAACACCTCGATACTTCAACCTTGGGTGGCATCTTAACACCTCAACATTTCACCCTTTATTATGGAGTGGTGTCTTAACACCTCGACACTTCACTCCTTGGTGCCATCTTAACACCTCGATGCTTTACCTTGAGTGGCATCTTAACACCTCGATGCTTCACTCGTCACGTGAAACGTGGTGTCTTAGCACCTCGACACTTCACATCTCACGCTACAACAAATAGATACATTATATACCTACACATATAATTATTCCACTCACCTTAACAATTCGGTGACGGTTTTATACTTCCGCAAGCTTCAAAGCAAAGTACCTAATATAATAAGTACTTCAATCAACACATAATCTAGTTGGACTAATTACCAACAATTCACTTATGTACATTTAATGACTTAATGCATTAAATGCCCCATTTTCACCAAAACCGCCCTCAAGGGTCAAGACTCAACTTCAATCACTAAAGCTAGTGAATTAAAGTCTACTAACACAAACTTAGGGTAATTCATACCCATTTCACCCAAACTAGGTCAACATTACTAGTTTAACCCATTTCAACACTTAATACCTACAAACTTGGTCAACTTAACCCATTTACCATTCTTTCAACATTTAACAAATGTTTTAGTGCTTAACAACAAAATTAACACTTACAAATCTCATTTCATTTGACCAAAACCCTAGATTGTAGCTATTAGGGTTTCCTTTCATCAACATAACCCAAATCCACCCATATTACCCCCAAATGGGTCTTACAAGTTCCAAATGAACCAAACCCTAGCATAAACTAATTAAAACTCAAAACATGGAGTTAGGACCTACCAACACTATCCTCTTGTAGCTAAGAACAAGGAGAACAACTTTAATTCTTGCTCCAAGGTTTGATTCACAAATCTCAACTCTCAAATCTCACTTGAAATCAAATGGGTTTTTAAGTTTTGAGAGTAAATGGAGAAAGAAAAGGGAAATGAAAATGAATAAAATGGATGAGTGGTGGATGATTAGTGCTCCAATCAGATCTAGACACAAAAAGATGATTTTGCCCTTGAACCACTTATTTTAAAATAAAAATCTGGAACCAGTTCGCCCAGTGGATCGCGGCGCGGCCCCAATTGTCGCGGCGTGGCGCGGCGCGGCGTTTAATGTATTTTACGAGTTTTCTTAAATCATTCCTGACTCGGATTCTAGTTATTTGTCGCGGCGCGACCCTCTTCTCCACGGCGCGACATATAAAGGGAAACTCGACCCTTCTTAACATGCCTCCTGACACTGGTTCGAGTTCAATGTCGCAGCGCGACAAAGACTTCTGCGGTGCGGCAA